>NC_053131.1:8326923-8626923 GCF_010015445.1 Perca fluviatilis
GGCCCAGTTTTCCTGTCCGGCTCAGGAATTGGAAACACAGAGCGAGAGAGATGGCGAGAAAGAGATAACAAGCTATCTGTATGCGGTTGAGGTCGCGGCGCTCTCCATATCCATATCCTCCGTCGAGTTAAATCCATGAATATTGTACGAGGCGCGCAGCAACCGATCCGGCCAGTGTTTACAGGCGAGAAACTCATGCCCACATATGGATGCGTTGCTGATAAACAGGAGATATTGGTATTACAGAGTCAGGTGTGTCAGGCAGCCTGCAGCGACAGGAGTGCACCGCCAGCACCGCCGACACAAATCTCCACTCCCAGGGCCACCACTTGATATCCAGTCGCGGATATTGTGCGCAGTGAGGGATTTTGGGAGGAGGGGAATCCAATTTGTGCCTGCAGATCAGTCTGTGTATCTCAAGTTGTTTTGTTTTTTTGTGCCTGCTGTGCGTGTTGCTGACACAAACAAGAACAGTAACAGCAAAGCCTCCGTTATCCATGTCTTTGAAAATGCCGTGTGTTCACCAGGATATGGTAGGCTTGTGATGTGTAATTTTGTTTGTGTTGTTTTTTTTTTTTTCGCAGTCCGTCCCAAAACCCATCGCCCTCGAGCCTTGCTTTGGCAACAAAGCCGCCGTGCTTTCCATCTTTGTGCGGTTACCCAGGGGCACCGGCGGCATCCCTCCTCCAGGACAGTCTGGTAAGACGCAGCCGCTTGTTTTTATTTTTTTCTGTCATTGTTAGAGAATAGGCCACGTTTACACCCCACACTTGTTTAATGTGTTTCTCTTCCTTCTCCTTTTGTTCAGCTTTATTTCTATCACGTTATCCTTCCTTTTTAGAATGTCACACCATCACAGTCCACAGTAGGGTGATACAACCTGCAACACATTACATCTGCAGAGGACTTCTCTCCACACATTATAGGTGGTTTTCAGTACACACTGAAACGCCATAACAACAGCAAAACTAAACCCTTTCTTCCCTCCCGCACAACAAAATGATTTGTCACAGCCTTCATCTGGTGACAGACAGCCTGGATACTCCTATTGTCTCAGCTAGTTAAGGTGGTTTCATCATAGCTGAACACTATTTCGTTGTTATTAACATCTTAGATGTATCTGTTTCTGCTGTCTGACAAACACCTATACATATATAAATCAAAGTGATTTAATTGTGGCTTATAAGTGGCACCTCTTAACCAGGTAAACCGTCATTTCTGTGCTGCTGCAGCAGCCCATCAATGGAATCTAAAACTATTTTAGGCTTGTAAAAAAGAAAAATCATCTGATAACAGCAACGTAAATACATATCAACACCTGTATTGTGTCATCGCATAATTTTGGCAGTAACAATGAGGGATCTCGGAGAGAGTCGGAGATGACAGAAAAGTGGCTGCGTACTTCTGACTGTGCAGGGGCGTTGTCAATGTTTTTGGAGAAGCTTCATCTTTCTCTTCCCTATTACAATGTGAGCGCAGTGTTTTCAGAGTCATCCACTCTGGAGAGCTATTCAGAGAAAACAGTGTTTTATGGACTGCAAGAAATGAACTAAAAGGCCAAGAAAGTAAAAAAAACAACAACATGGGTTTCATAAAAAAATAGAAAGTGGGCACCAGACCTCTTTGGCAGTTTAATTATTGCATTCATGAAATTTCCACCTTGCACCATCATCATTAAACAACCTGGATTAAGGTAAATCCTGCATTATTACTTAATATTGTGGCCCTGTGGTCTTAAGACATGTATTATTTTGACTCGGTCTATTTTTTATTTCATTTATTATTATTGCAGGGACAGCACACAATTGAAAGTAATTGCACCAGAGATAGCTAGCAGCTAATTTACATCTGTTGTTGCTGGGCAGGTAAACGAAAAACTACCACGGAAAAGGAAATACGCTGCTGTACATAAAACTACATATTTTGCTCAAGAAAACCTGGGGCCAGGTGATACAGGAATACCGGTTGCTCTCTGGGTCTGTAGTCTGGATCAACGACTCATAGAAAAATCAGCCTGCGGTGGCTACTGCAAGACTCCCGGCTTAAAGTTACACATTTGATAGTCTGGATCAACGGAAGTACATTTCCAGGATAATTGCCTGACGCGCCGGATGTGTGTTGCTGTTCCCAAACTCCATTCGCATCGGGAAACAACAACAAACTTCGAGCTAGCAAGTTTTAGCAAATTAGGTTTAACCATGTATCCAGCTAATAATAGTATAGTAAAATAGTAATGGTAAATAGCTCACATTACTGTATTATACTGTATAACTTCATTTAATGTTGTATGTGTCCTTTTCTTTTGCCGGGTGCAAATGTTCCACCAAAACAAGTTCCTTCCAGAGACTGTTTAGCAGAGCCACCGTCGCTGCGTCCGGAGCTTAGCGCCGCCCAAGACGATTTTGATTGGTTTAAAGAAATGCAAACAACCCAGAGTGTTTTTTTTTATTCTCCTATCCCAGAATGTATGTGTGGTGTAGCCAGACCTTACTCCACAGCGCTGTGGAGATAAAGGTCTGACAATGCCAGAATACTGGGTCTGTGGGCATAATGCCAGAATACTGGGTCTGTGGGCATAATGCCAGAATACTGGGTCTGTGTGCATTTAATGAAGCTGCCACCTACAGTATAGTCTGCCGTTTGCTCTGGGGAGGTCAGATGTTTGCCCCAGGGCCAACTGATTAATTCAGCCATTCATATAGTAAGGACTTGGTCTCACATACAATATATAAGGATAAGTATTTGCAGTTTCTGTCAGTCTCTACACTTTATATTACATTTTGACACAAAGATTAATTTCACGGGAATTTCTCTCTCCGTTGCAAGTTGTTCCATGCAAACAGAACAAAATGTTATTTTTGTTTTCCAGACAGTGAAATCCTCTTACATAAAAATAAACACCACGGACTGATGATCCTCAGTGACAGACGGGAAGAATCAGGGATTATGGAATATGTGTTGAGCGACGCTGACAAAATCATAAAACTGGCCTACCAATCATGTTGACCATGGCCTCATTTGTTTACAGTCATTGTTTAACGGTTGCACCATTAATGTGGCATGGATGTATTGATGCTGCAGCGTTCTCCCTGCTCCCCCTTTTGTCTTCCCTTATTCTGTCCTGTCAGCCCTGTGTGGTGAAATGAAGTCTGCAGCTTGTTTGTTGCTTTCCCTCTCATCTGTGTTTCTGTGTCATGCATGCCGTCTTCTTTCTCTATGCTCAGAAGCATTCTGCAACTCTTCTCTTTCCCGCTCTTGAGTTTCATTTTATTTATTTTTTTCTTCGCCTCTCTTCTCCCCTTCTTCTTGTAGTCTGTGAGGTCCGGATTTAAAGTGCAGTCTTTTGTCTTTTCTTGCATTTCCCGGATGTTCCTCTGCCTCCCTCTGTCTGATAGCACTGAGAATTGAGCCCATTTCTTCCTTTCATCTTCTGCTGTGTCACTTGTTCTCTTTACATTCCCATCATCTGTATCCCTTATCTTTCTTTCTTTCTGGACTGCACTTGCCTTTTCTTACAAGTTATTTTTTCTTCTTTTCTATCTTCTTTAAGGACTCAAACAAGAACTCGACTTGATTCCTTTTCTGTCTTCCTCCCCCCTCTGTGTTTTATAGCCTATTTGCCTCCCACAGTTGCAGTCCCCAGACCATCAGCATGCCCCAGGCCCTTATTAATTACCACGTAGTCCTTTTGTCATAACAGAACCGCCTCGGCTCTCGGTGGAGCTTTCCCTCGGGGCAGCTTTTGTTGAGCCCATGTTAGCCGTGTTCTTACCATCTCCTCATGCCCGCCAGGGTCTCCTGTTCCAATGCTTTTAACTCGTTTCCCATCTGGCCGCGTTCGTTTTGAATCCGCAGGCTGCTGTCTGTCGTCAGCGTCACGACCTCACAGCACATCTGTTTACAGTTAAGCTTGTTCCAAAAATGGCCGCCCTCCTAACTCTCCAAACATCCAAGAGGAGGTCAGCGCTGTATATGATCTCTGATTTGTATCCGAGCCTCATTTGATTGCTTTGAACCATCTATGCACCCACTTTTAGATCAAGAAAAAAGCTAATAGTTGCAGCCTGTTTCACTGAAGACTCTCTGGGCCAGATGTACTAACCCTTTTGCGTCCACTTCAGGTGTATTTGTTTTGCAACGTGCGCGTAAAAGCATGGCGAGGCACGTACAAACAGGCCACACTGAGGTAAAAGCGCAGACTGCCTGTCGCGGGGACTGAAAATGGCAAATTGGGCTTTTCCGTGTCATGCATATGCATTCACGGGAGGGTGAAGGGGAAAGTGGGAGTTTCCCATAAAGAGATGGGAGGGGGAAGCGAAAAAGGCGCCTAATTATGTATTCCGCGGTATGTAAAATCAGCGCCAGTGAAAGCGCGTCTCTATTTTGCTGTGAAAATTCTCCGCCTCTTAAAAGCAGGGGTAAACCAGGAAGCGGGTTTCCTCGCATATGCCTCCTGGTGAAATGGCGGCAGCAATCCGAGCAAGACGAAGACATAGGCCAAGGAGACGAGCTGAAAAGATTTTTGCCACAAGGATCACGTCATGAAGTCATTAAGCGTTACCGATTAAGCAGCCATGCAGTATTAGAGTTACTGGAAGAAATCAAAGATGACATTGAATCTCCGACTCAGCGTTCACATTCCATTCCAGCAGTTGTTAAACTCCTCGCTACGTTACAAATATTGGCATCAGGATCATTTCAAACAGTCATAGCATCAGCATTTGGAATATCGCAGTCTGCACTCAGCCCTATCATAGCACCAGTACTTAACGCTTTGCTACAGCGTAACTAGTCAATACATACATTCCCCACCACTAATGCCGAAAAACACGCATCAAGCAGGATTTCTTTGACATCGGCCATTCAATTGCGGTTTTAAATGCGCGCAATTTACGGTATAGTGGGCGGAGAAAGGTGCTGATTCCCCGATGAACTGCAGGTTTGGTAAATACGACGTAAGCTAAAGTATCACAGCGTGCGCTTTCTGCGGGTTGGCCGTGGCGCTGATAACGCTACATTCGCAAATGTATGTACATCTGGCTGTCAGACGGTCTGATTTCAGAGGATGTGATCCTTCTCTCCTGGGAGCTTATATTTCGCTGTTGGCCGTGTGTACTCGCTTCAAATGCACCAATCATTGGCGATAAATGGAGTTTATTGGAATTTCATGGCTCAGAGAGTAATGATAAATGTTAATGAAGTGTGGTATAAGTGAATGATTGCCTGCACTGCCAGTCTATGATCTCTCCGTGTGTGTGTGTGTGTGTGTGTGTGTGTGTGTGTGTGTGTGTGTGTGTGTGTGTGTGTGTGTGTGTGTGTGTGTGTGTGTGTGTGTGTGTGTGTGTGTGTGTGTGTGTGTTCATGAGCGCGCGTGTGGTACACTACACACTAATTCTAAATAGGCTTTGTGTACATGGTGGTGGTGAAAAACTGACAAAATTAAGGACATACCAAAAATCCATGCTACATTTTTTTTATTGACCTACGATACGTTGTAATAGAGGGGCTGCCAATACTGCAGGCATGGCAAGTTTATTTGTACAACATCTTTCAAACACAAAGGGCATTTAAAAGTCTTGACATAAGAAAGTCCAGGAATTTTGGACCGGGGTACATGATAACCTATGTTGGGACTGCAGAGACCCAGGTTCCATACAGCCCAAGATGATTTGTTCTGGGAGATGGACCGATTCTAAGCGGAATAAATAAGCACATAAGAAGCTGGGTCCAGACTAGTTTAATGATAGCCAGACAGACTATTTTAAGAGGATGGAGGAATGAAGGGGTGCCGTCAATCCAGGAGAGGGCTTGTGAGATGGCTAGGATTGAAAAAAATGTCATATAAACAGTTTGCCAGATTGGATGTCTACACTAGAAAATGGGGAAAGTACCTGAGCTCTCTGGAGAGCTCCTAAGAAGCTTTGTGCTGGGGAGAGACGTGTCTGATGGGCTTATGGTGTTGTCATTTCTACATATGTTTATTTGGTTTACAGTTTATTCTCTATTGTGGTATAATTTTGTATGGTTTTGAATATTGTGGTTATTGTGTCTTTTCTTGGTTTTGTCTGTGTGGGTGGAGGGGATTTTTTTCATGTGAATAAATTGTTTATCACAAAAAATAAAAAATCACACAAAGAAAATCAATCAGGAAAGTCAAAAGGGAATAGGAAAAGTAAAGAATAATAGACACGAAATACAGTTTCAGTGCAGTTCCTGCGGTGATTACTCACACATTTAAAGCATAGCCCATCTGATACTGGATTTGTGAGGCTACTGCAAATATTCATATTTCAATGATTAAAAATGGTATAATGATATATCAACACATAACATAATCAAACATTTCCTACCTTACATGTATAATAATACATGTGAGTGTGACCTTTTTACAGTGTTTCTGGCTGACAAACTATGCAAATGATAGTGAATTAAAATGAAAGGAATAAAAGTGCGTTAGAGTATTAATCAATCGGAGACAGGAGAGCTTTTGATTACTGGATAAATGGTTGATGGTTTTTTTTCTCTTAAAGTTGCAGATGGTTGCAACACACAATAAGTAAACAAAAATCCCAAGACGATTGTGATTGGTTTAAAGTGCGTCACTTTGTAACACACGTTATAATGCTTGCCTAGCTGCTAGCGTGGCACGCCCTCATACTCTACTTCTGACTGGCTAGTAGTCAGAAGTAGTCTACTGAGCATGTGCGACTCCCAACAAAGATGGAACAGAAATGAGATGCCTCACTCTGTAGCTAAAACAGAGAGCTCAACACACAGGGTGAAAAGAGGAGCTGCAGCAATGTGCAGTACAACAAAAATATGGTGTTTTTTTTTAAATCAAACCATGTAAACCTATTCTGAATAAAAACAATTATGAATTATGAACCTGAAAATGAGCATAATATGAGCACTTTAAAGACAATAAACCAGGGCACGTTTTTCTCCCATCCCAAAATGCTGTGTGGACTAGCCAGACCCTCCTCTACAGCGTTGTGGAGGAAGGTCTGGCTATGTCCACCTAAACCAAGACTAAGTCATCACCAAGATCAGAGTGTATCAAGACCGAGACCAGACCAAGGTTTATGGTTAAGGAAGCCACATTTTATTAGCGACGATTTGGCTGACATCTCCCAGACAGCCAGAGCTTCTCCTGTATCCTGCATTTACTTTCTTGTGAGTTCGTGTTAAGGGGGGCGAGGAGAGGGGGGTTAACAGTAACCAATTAGAAATGAGTAAAGTTATTGGTTCCATTTGAAGCAGGAAGTTATACATCCAATCACAGTAATGATGTTAAAACCTAAATCAGACAATGCACAGGCAATTAAGTGATATCCCTGAAATTGTGGTCTTGCCCGGTCTTGAAATAAAATCCCGAGTCCTCTTCATCCGAGACTAGGGTTGCGTACCAAAACCTACGCAACCGGTAGGTATCGGACCGGATTAGAACGCAAATTTCGGTTCCTCATTTTGGTTCCACTTAATGTGTCGACTAAAATATTTTCCCTCTGTCGCTCCGAAACGGACGTAAAAATATCACACTTTCTCTGTAGTCTACCATTAGCTAGCTACCGTAGATGTAGGCTACTTTAAAATGCCATATTTTCCCTCTGGGTTCACCAAAACCGACGTAAAAGCATATTAACCATTCACTGCACGTGATCGATTTTTCAAGAATAGGTATAGCAATCGGAATCGTTTTAAAAGTACCGGTTCGTAAAAAATCCCAACGATACCCAACCCTATCCGAAACCGAGATCAAGTAAAAATGTGGTCGATTCCGAGACTAGACCGAGACCTTCAAAAAAAATGGTCTCGAGACCAAGACCGATCTCAACTACTACAATGTCTAGATGTCTAATGATCATAAAATAACAAATCAGTGGCATATACATCTCTGCATCATCTCCACCTAATTGTAATATTTGTGTGTGTGTGCCTGTGCAGGTCTGGCAGTGGCCAGCGCGCTGGTGGACGTCTCCCAGCAGATGTGTGTGGGCTACAAGGAGAAGTCTGGAGGCCTGAGGAACCGCAAACAGCAGCCCACCGCACAGCCATCCACCTGTATCTGACCGCGCCCCACCCCCCCTGTCCTCCTCTGCCACCCCACCACCCGATGCTCACCCATCAGCCCCCCCGCTTCGGCCCCCTCCCTCAGAGACTCCCGCTGTGGCAGGCAGAGGTGCATGCTGGGATGCAGGACTAGAACATTTTGGAGAGGGGCCGAGTCGTCCGGTGGACTGGAGTCCTAAGCGCCCCGGCTTACCAACCCCCCCCCCCCCCCCCCCCCCCCCCCCCTCCCCCCCCCCCCCCCCCCCCCCCCCCCCCCCCCCCCCCCCCCCCCCCCCCCACTGGACACCAAGAGGGGAAGCAGTGGAGGGAGGGAGGGAGGGACAGAGCGGGTGCTGACTTCAGCCCTTCCCCTCAGAAAACATTTTACATTTGTCGGCACCGCCTCGTTAGAGTCGAGGCGGCCGCGGCTTGCTGCTAGAAGAGATCCTCGTCTCGTAGTTTTGAAAAATCCAGAGACTTTGCAACCGTCGATGTTTTTCATTTAACTTAAGTTATTGTTGTTGTTTTTTTGTTTTGTATTGTTTTATTTTGAAGGCAGGAACAAACTGAACATGTTCAACTGCACACACACACAGACAGACACACACACACACACACACACACACACACACACACACACACACACACACACACACACACACACACACACACACACACACACACACACACACACACACACACTTCCAAAAACCAACTTTCCAGGCCCTTATACCCATTTGTAGCCCATTGTTGCCTGCTTTCACATTCACAGCTCAGCACTGAGGGCTACTGTCACCGGAGGCTTGTGCAGTTTGGCCTCCGAGCAAGCTAACGGCATGTTCAGACTTCCTTTAATGAGGATCCGCTGTAGGAAGCTAGCCGTGCAGCCAAAGCCCATCCAAAGAGTCTGTCACATTTCTAATCAGCCGCTGTGTCTTCTTCCCCTGTCTTCTCTGTGGCCCGTCTGAAGCTCTGTCTCCGCCCCGGTCTCTCTCCGTCTCTGTGGCCAACTGGCTTCCGAGCCAACCACCTTTCCCACCTCTCTTGGCAGCATGGCCGAGTACAAAACAAGACCGCAGCAACATCTTATCCGCGCTGGCTGGCGGGCAGGCTGGATAGTAAGCCAGCACCGATTGAAACTTTTCCAGCCAATTACTCCTTCAGTTGCAACGAAAGCCAACGGCGTGTGCACACACACAGGTGCACACGCATGTCTCTGACACATACAGCAGAGCAGTCGGTGGTGAGAAAACCCTCCGGTGTTCAACGATTGTCCTTTTGGCAGTGCTGCGCCTCGAGCCCGTCTGAAACAGGCTTCCTATAGATCTTGTGACTCTGATTGAATGAAGTGATTAGGCCGATCTGCGTGAGGGGAGCCGGGGCGACGGTTCAGCATCCTCTGTGATCGTTGCCTAAGAAATCCATAGCGTCTAATTGCTGCTCCCGTGTCCCCAAATTCAACGCATGTCCTTCCCCCAGTGCCAGAAATCCCGTTGCTCTCCCCGTTGTCGCTCGATGGCGATTGTTCCGTGTCCCTGAGCTATCTACGGCTGCCCAATTAGCCCCCACTGCGGTGACGTCTGTGTTCATATTGATGCTACTTAATACAGTGGAGCTTCTAATGCCCAACATTTCAACTGTACCGGGCGGACAACTCTGAACATGAAGCACACACACACATACGTCAGCAGAGTAAGCAGCCGCAATGCAAGTGTCAGCGTCTGTTTCCTTATATGCACCTTTTGCTGAATGGGACATTTGAATTGGCCACATCTCATGAAAGACCTCGGGTATTGATTCAAAAAAAAAAGCAAAAAAAAAAAGCCAAGAAGCAAGAGCATTCATCGCTTTTTCTTAAAATTGCCTCTTGAAATTATCTTGTTGCCTGGTTTCTTGGGCTTACTCTGTTTTTGTGCTCCCTGTGTGAGGTTGCTGGGTCCTTTTTCCTATTTCCCCTTCCTTTTATATCTGCTCTACCTGCCCTTTCCACAGTCCTTATCTGAAATCACTGGTCCATTTATAAAGAAACATTACTTCTTTTTGTCAACTGGGGAAAATGAGGGAAAACACAAGACACAAAAAGGAAGAAAAAAACTCAGGCTGCTAGTTGGAAACAGAGCTGTTGCTTTGAAATGTCACAAGTAACTTTTCAGTTTTAAGGGCATCAGGGTGTCACATCTGTCTTTCTTGCCTTTTCGTTTTTTTCCTCTACAGCAGGCTTGAATTAGTCCTTAATGCTCATCTTTTAAAAATTTAAGTTGCATAATATAACACCTGCAGGTCTTTGACTAGAGGCAGAGGCACACACCAGTATAGAAAATATATGTCCTCTTGCTTCATAAAGTTATTAACTTCCTGCCGTCTGGGAAGTACAGTAATAGAACAATTTAATAACCCGCCTTCTGCCCTAAAGAATGCGTTGTCTTTAGTTCCAGGCTCTCGCATGTGTTCAGCATACTAGAACTGCTCACCGTCTGGTTAAAGGGCACACTTTTAGCACTGGGAAAAGGTCAGAGCAGAAAGCATGAACAAAGTTGACATTCTGTAATTATAGAGAGCTGGATGTGCTCACAATTTCACTCAGCGAACCCCAGCGAGTATTAAGGAGTCAACGCTGTTCATATCGGAGCACTTCACTTTCAGGGTCCTGTCTTGCACCCGGCGCAGCGCAGCGCAGCGCAATGCCTGACGCAAGTGTCTTTGCTAGTTTAAGACCGACGCAGTTGTCAATTTCCCGTCCAGCGCCCGCGTCGTTTAAATAGTAAATGCACCTGCGCCCATCTGTGCACCCATGGGCGTGCTGGTCTTACAGGGAGGTGTGTTCAGGTGCATTCTGGGCGTATTGCTATCTTGAGGCAGCGGGAGGTGATCGTGCCAGTGACCAACAAAACCTGGTCTAAAGTCAATAATGCAGCATTTAATTATTTTAACAGCAAATTAGTAAATAGGTAGGCTTAGGCTTATGCAAAGCGCGCGCACACTATGCTTGTTACACACACACACAGGGAAGCGCAGCAGCACACACACGCAAAAGATTACAAATAAAAATATTACGGTGCAAATCCTCCATCATAATAGCAATGCCCCAAGGTCCAAACGTTCCTCGTTTTTTAAAAAAAAAAAAAAATGAAGGTTTATTGCATGTTACGCCCAAAACACACCTATGATTAATGAAGACACTAAGTACAACCCTTTTGAACCATGCGCCCGGCACACAGACCCCTTTTTTTTTATATATATATATATCTTTTCTCCAGTAGAGCAACAGCGTTTAGCCATAATGTCCCGTTGAGGTTTTGAAGCTCCTGCAGAGACTTGATGCTGAAAAGATCTTCTGAGTTGCATAACACATTTGATCAAACAACGTTTCAGTCAGGAACGGCTGTCGCTCTGCTTCTTCTCAGGTGTGCAGACGTTTTATGTTTGTCTACACTACCGGTCTGTTTGGCAGGTAACCGATCATCGTTTTTGAGGTGCTATTCAATTCCAAAAAATCTTGTAGGGAGGCATGCACAATGCTCTGTGGCTCGACGAAGGCAACACTGTTCTTCAGTCTGGGCAGAAATCGTACCACTTTATTGACTTAAGTCAAATTTTGATTTTTGCACAATATATTTTTTTCTTCCCTTTTTTGTTTTAACCTGCTTGGTGAATTGGCGGGGCACGATTAATGGGACGCCCAGATTTGGCAAACGCGGTACTCCAAGCAGCTTTGAAACGAAAGCAACAATTAACACTTATTTGGAGTAGAAATGTGACCATGAGAGAGGTGAGCAACCATAACCTGCAAAGTCACGTCACCCATCATCAAATGGGTGATGTCCTCCTGACACTGTGCCTGAAGTGTACATGTACTCTGCAGCAGCATCAGCAGCACTCTAACAGGAGCAGCTATGACATCAGCCAACTCCTCGTTTATTTGATTTTCTGTAGGAGGAATGTTTAATTCCACAATGCTATATAAAAAATAAATAAAAAGAAATTGGCATTCACCACCACCGGTAACAATATCCAGTCACACTGTAACTGCTGTCATCTTCTGTTGCAGTCTTTATTCAGTTTCACACAAAGCAGATATCTCATTTGGCAAAAAGAAACTCTTCATATAACAATCTGTTTTACGGCTGATTCAAATGTACTGTAGTAATAATTTCTCAAAGAATGAAGTTTTTTTTTTTTTTTTTTTGTAAATGAATGTAAACTGAAATCTTGTCTGTGCAGACAAGGTAAATGTGTAAACTGAAGGTCCCTGGGGACGGTTTGTAAGTCCCAGCAGCCTGATGTGGTGACAAGGCAGCTCAGTGGGGAACACAGACAGCACGGTGACTGAGGGGTCACGGGTTAACGATGTAACGAGAAAGATGCAAGGTCTGCCCACAGCATCGCCCGCTGCAAATCTTATTTTCTGTTTGACGGTTCAGACAAGCAGATCCTGGGTCTGACAGTGTCTACAAATTCGTCTTAGAGGTTTGTTTTTCTTAATCTATGCTTTGATTAATTTCACACTTCTTTGACAAACCAAACTATTTATTTTATTTAGTCGTCCTGTGTGGCCAGTCTTACCCATTTTGCAAGATTGGCAGAATGATGAAAACCCAACCTCTATTATCTGTAAACACTATTTGACCCCAATCTGTTGTCAGCAACCGCACGCTTGGTTCCTACACCGGTCTGCAAAGTCTCAAAGCATCAAAAGCGATTAGGACTATGCAGGGGAAAAAAGTTGCAGTTTCAACAGTTATTCAAGACTTTTCACCCCTGGTCCTCCCACACAGGCGGTTTCATTTATTTTTGGCTGATTCGGCGGCTTTTCATGTGTGTGGGCGTCTACAGACGGTGCTTGATTGACATCTCCCACACTGTCCTTTTTAGTTGTGTTACACCTGTTAGGGTGGGACTAAATGAGACCCTTCATGGCAAGGCTGGACACGGTGACCAAAAATCTAAATCCCGATAAATTGTCACATTAACCTTGATGATGATGATAAATGTAATGCCCTGCTTAATAGGAGCCACAGCCAACCTGTGACCCTTTCCTCCTTCAAATCCTGACTTTTGCTTAAATGACTGCTTCAGCTTGTGTCGTCGTGCTGGTTTGTGCAGTAGAAATCACGTGTTTAGCTCTCAAATATTTCTGTGGCTTCCAACTAAACTTGAGTTTAGTTTTACTCCCAAGATCCTGTTTGTACTTTCAGATGTCGGCGTCATTTTACTGTTTACTGAACGCTTTCAGCCGTATCCCAGCTTTGTTAAAGATGCCCTGCGGAGGTCAGTGGAACTCGCTAAAATGCACTGTATTTAACCAGGCCGATTTATGCTTCTGCGTTCAATCGACGCCGTGGGTACGTACATCGGTACGTGGAGATACCGACCATACGCCGGACGGACCCTACAGCGTAGCCTGACATGTTCATCTCAAAAAATTTAACTACACGTCACGTCATCGCTCGGCCGGGCTTGGTAGGGGGAGGGGGGGCCCGGATAGCTCAGTTGGTAGAGCGGGCGCCTACTCATTTCCTGGTTCTCCTTCTCCATAAACAACATGAAATCGAGGGTTAATTTGTCCTGCTACAGATTTCCGACCAGGGTCAGAAAGCACAGGGAAGACACTGTGCCTACTACTCTAGAGATACGCTAGAACGACGCATACACCAACGCACAAGTATAAACTTCAGGCCACTTAACGTAGGCTCCGGGAAAAGCTCTGCGTGGAGCCTCCGCAGATGCACAAATCAGACTTTACTCCTAAATTCCACCAGGTGCGTCTGTGACGTGTTCCGGCTCCACCACGGCCGCAGGAGCGATCGCAGCGACTCAAGACGAGGCTTGTGATTCCGCCAGACGCGGCGCCGCGCGACCCAGCAGCAGTTCTCCGCTACAAAATAAACGCTAGGTCTAATATTTGACGGAACTGGGGCGTTGCACTGACCGGGCAGGAAGTGGAACAGCTAGAGCATCCAGTCAGTTTTTCAAATGAACACCCTGTGCAGACTCCCGATCGTATATAACATCACCACACTATTTTAACAACTCAAACACAGCCCTAAATCTTTAATCCATGTCGCTCATAACTGGACTAAACCATTTCACTGTGTAGACTACTTGCTTTTATCGTAGACGCACAAATGTTCAGGAAAAATGACCAAAACAACGAAGTCTGCAAGTCAGGCAGGCAGAACGCTCCGCTTCTGAGACGCTCCCGGTGTGGTGTATGTGCCTGTCGGAATCCCAGCATAACATGTTAAATCAATTTCCTTGCTTAAAAATATTTGCGAAGCCATTTTATTTATTTGTTTTTTACATTCCATTCTTTATGTCCATGTTCATTTGCTAGCAGTCTTCTTCTTCCCTGCCTTTGCTGGCGCATTGCTGTGTTTCTTTGCACATTCCTACCAATATTAACATTGTTACCACCTGCAGATCAGTGGAACAGTGGCAGGAATGTGAATCGACCCACTCATCGAAACATTGATTCATAGTGCTGTAGTGGTCAAAAACTCCACAGGGTACCTTTTAGGGTTAGTGCTGATGCAAACCAAAATGCCCTGCTTGTGAAGCAGCCATATGAAATGCATTGCATTGGTCGCTGAGTTTGGTCTACACAACAAGATGCTGTTTTGTCAGCGGACTGATTTAAATCACCGCATGGTGTAACGGTAGAATCAGAGACAGACACCATAAGCCGTTAGTGGAAGAGCTGCGTCCGACAGGCTCTTACTTTGTTGGTGTGTGAACCAGCAGACCTCCGACACACAATCAATGGCTTTCATTTTAATACGCTGTGTTGCGGAAGAACACGGTGCCAGTACGGCTTTGACCGGTCATGTTTGCTCACGGTTCAGCTCAGTTCAGATCATCAGAAAACGTCAAAAGTGAAATGTCCTGTGTGGGTGTGCCTGGTGTTTACTATTCCACAATTTGAATGTGACAGTGCTAGCCTGGTCCTACCAGACTCTGGTCCATTTCATTTGTACAGAGAGTCTGGCCACTCTCCATTGACAAGTGTTAAGTTCCTTGAAGGCGGGTACTCTGTTGAAGTTTAAAACTACTGGATCTGCCCAGAGCCACTCTGGTAGCCTGGCTCCGCCCTCCTACATACTGTCTGGTAGGACCAGGCTAACCAGAGGGGAGACGACAACTATCGGCTTAGCATCGCTACCGTTAGCCTTAGCCAGCTCCTTCACCGCTAATGGAGCGAGCTGGAAAATCAAACTGTTCCCGAACCCCGTGGGGAGGAGGGCCACAACATCATGGCCACCAACACAACTCAGCAAAGATTGTTCTTACTCAGGCTTTAACTTCTGGATATTCGGCAGCGTTGCCACAACTGACCGCATCTTTCTCCGCCGCCATTACGGAACTACAACTCAAACTAGCGCACGTCACAACCTCGACGTCATCGTTCTCAGCCACGCCCTCTGTTTGCTGATTGGACCGCCAAATATTTGGTTGGAGTAAACCCAAGAATATACCACAAACCCAGACGTAGTACTGAAGGAAAATAAAAATTGAGCGGAAGTACGTAGGAGGGCGGAGCTCAATCTTTTAAGAGTCTGCTCTGTATTTTCTACTGCACAAAAATGACTGTACGCAATTGGACAGTCCTTCAACTAATCAGACTAACGATCTGGGTGACGTAAATTAGGCTTTTACCATAACCGGTCGGTAGTAAGGCAAACACATCCTTCTTTTGTAGGAATTGTTCCAGGGCACGTTTCTGTTCCGTTTTCAGAGAAAACTTGCCTTTGAAATCTTTTAAAACAGCAGCGACAACTGCATCAATGGCTTGCTGCGCTTCGGTGGCCACCATGTTGAATGGAAACAAAAAGCTGCTTGCCGTCGCTTCTCCATCGTCATCGTGTTAAACCCGCCAATAGCGCGCCAGTTGCATAAGCCAGTTTGTGATTGGGTCCCCGCAGATTTGTGACGGAAGCAGGATAGAAAAACCTACAGGTTTCCAGCCTGAGCTGCAGGGAGAAATCAAATCGCCGGTACATGGGGCTGGGTTTACCCAGTCTAGGGTCCCAGCCTTCCTAACTGAGACCCCCATGGAAGTGACAAATCAAAACTTAAGAGCACAATACAAACCTTCGCCCTGTCCAGAGAAAGCTAGGCGCACTACGACTAAATAGTCAGATTTTCTCCCTTCAGTTTAAGCATCAAAACCCAGCCCTGTTGGTTAACATGAACTTAAGCGTGTGCACTGTTCTGATGTTGCACTACCGGATTCCTACGCCCCAAAGTTAAAATTTTCCAGATGATTACCTCTCGCCACCTTTTGGAGCTTGCCCGAGTGTGAAGGGCCCCCCCGACCATTTCAAAATATCTGAGAGGGAGCGTGAATGTTTGCAAAGGGAAATGCGTGGGGGACTCTGTACACTGTCTGCCATCGAGCCAACTTACCCAATAAATACCCGGCGAATTAGTTTCCATTTAAAGAGATCAACTCCCTCTGTCTCACCCTGCTTTCCAAGACTCAATCTTTATCGGGTAACGCTCTAACTTTACAGTGGCCTTATTTCAGCATATTCATCTCTGTATTAACTGATACATATTTATAAAGTGTGATTACTTACTGGGAATCTTACTAATATTCACAATACAAGTAGAGTTTTTTTTCCCTCAAACACTGGCAGCATTAATATGTATTTAAAATGCTTTGATACACGGGTTATAGCATCGGAATAAGGTCATTGTAAAATCGGGCATTACCCTCCTCTTTTGTTCTCTCTCTGTCTTTGTATAGTGGCATTATATATACTGAGGAAGTGGTTTGTTAATATGTATAATTTAGCAGCTCTTTTTTGTAAATAATGAGAAACTATTGTGAATGAAATGTGTTGAATGGTTTTAAAAAAAAAAAAAAAATTATGGCAAACCTCTCCAGGCTTTTATAAATGTGACAGCAGTATATAGCATATTTTGTATGTAAGACAGCAGTGTGAAGATAAATAAGCATTACTAGAAGCTGATGAAACTACATGTAAAAGTTGAGGATAATAGCATACTGAACTTGTAATTACTGATGTACATAAAAAAAAAAAAAATGACAGAACATTTTTGTCTATTATTAAATGTGAAAATCCACCCGTTGTCGTTTGTCTTGATAACTGTGTTTTACCCAATTTCTACCACCTCCTGTAGTGCTCATTTGAATCTGCCTGGATTTGCCAGAAAGGACGGTGCCTCATAATACGCAGTTTCTGGTAAGATGTCTTTCAAGTAAGTACCCTAGAAATTGAAAGACTATCTTTGATGGTGTAACTACAGTGAGAACCCCCACCCCCTTATTTCAGGTTTTTATTTGGCTTCCGTTTGGCAGCAGAGGAAACTTGATGGGGTGTCCGAGATGGTAAGGGTTCATCCTTTTGGGGAACTAATATGCTCACACATTTATTTATTTTTACGGCAATCTGGTTATTGTATTTTAAAATCAAGTCATGTAGAAGTGGAAATTTAGGTCTAACGTTGGTGCTCGTTGGAGTTCACGGGGCTTCACAAAAATCTTCAGAAACCATCTCCGGGGAGGGGATCTGAAATATCGGAACAGTTTCAAGTCAATCTGCTCAGCAGGTGTCACGATGGCTCACTCTGGATCAAAAGTGGGAGACAAAAAGTTGTTCCCCGTGTTGGATTGTCATATTGTGACACACCATGCCCGTCTGCAGCACCCAGTCGGATTTAAAAAAACAAAAAAAACAAATGCGGAGAATTATTATTTGTAAATACACTTTTCCCCAGGCCTGTTTTCAAATAACGGCTGCTATTTTTAATGCTGCTGTTGATGTTTGCGAGCCCTGGAGCTAAGCGGCGGCAGGAGAGGCTGAGTGTCTGCTGTGTTCAGCACCAGATTCTCTCCCTTTAATCTCTCCGTCTCCCACCTCTCCCTCCCCACTCCATGTCTCTTTTTGTTTCTGTCTCCCACTCTCTTCTCCTCCTTTCACTTAGGATCTTTGTCTTTTGCCTCTTAGCTCTCATTTCCTCTCTCTCTCTCTCTCTCTCTTACACCCTTCTCTTATTCTTTCACTTTCTCACAGTCTTGCACCCTTTTCTCTTCCGTTTCTCTTTCCTCCAACTTCCTCCTCTTCCACACTCCCACTCACCCCATCCTTTTTAAAAAAATAAATAAAAAATTCCTCCGTCTCTTTCTCACCTCTCCCTACTTTTCTCTTCTTCCCTTTCTTCTCCAGCTCTCCTATGCCTTTTCGTCTCCCTCATTGTTTCTTTTTTCCACTTTCACCTCTCCCCTATCCTTCCCCTCTGCCTCTCTTCAAAATGTTGCTTTTTGTCACCCACTCTCTCCCCAGTTCATTTCCTCCCTCATCTCTCCTGCCTCTCCATTTGTTCACTTTTCCCTCTCTCCTTCCTTGTGCTTTTTTCTTCCCTCCCTCCCTCTTTCTTTCCTCCTATTTTCCCCATCATTACCACTCACGTTATCCATCCCTTTCTTCCACCTCACTTCTTTCTTTCCTTTCTGTCTTTCTTCCTTCTTTCGTCTCCAAGTCTTTCACTGTTTCTCCTTTTGTCTCCTTTTCCAACCTTGTATGTCTTTCTTTCTTTCTTTCTTTCCCTGCCACTGTCTTCCACTACTCCATCCCGCCTTTTCGTATTCTCACCCACTCTCTCTCTTATCATTACCGATCCCTCTAGCTTCTCTCTCCTTTCACTGCTCCCTCCTCTTGCCTTCTCTCCAACTTCTTCTATCTTCTCTCCACTCTTTCATTCCTCACACATTTCCAACTCCATTCCAGCTCCTATACAGTGTAAACCGATGATAAGGTGCTGCCCTTTGATTTCAGTCTTTGACTAAATCCATCCTGATCATTTTGACAGCCTGCACACTGCTGCTGCTGCTGCATAGCAGTTGGCTGTTAATGAGGCTCTTATTTTTTTACATTATGGGGATGCTGTTTATGAAACCTCCCCCACCCCCTCGAGTCTAATCCCGAGTAGGCTAAGATTGTTTGCAGACTTTACATTCGTCTGCCCATTTCTCAGGCCATCTAGTCTTTATTGCTTTCATCAAACAGTCTAATATAATTATCTCTCCTCAGCTTTGATTCAGTCGGTTTTCCAGCAGACCTGTCAGGGGCAATAACATCGTCTGTTAAAAAAATAAAAAAATCCCTGGCGTATTTCAAATTTGCTGAACAAAGGTTGCACGGTGAAATGTAATTCTCGGAAATGCTGCATTTGTGTTTTCTTGTTGCAGACGTTTGTATTTTTTTTCCTTCTCTCTCGCATCTTGCTGACAGCATTAGACACGTTATCACAATTAGTCAACATTTCTCAGAGGAGTTGTTCCAATCTATCTGCCCCCGCTTCATTCTATACACCGAGCTGTCAGATTCTGACTCATGATGATGTTTTTTTCCCCCTCAGTACTTGTTACGTTGAAGGGTTTCACTCAATTAATCTGCAGTAAATCCATATTTAGAAAGAAGACCTGTAAATCCATGTTTGGAAAGAAAACCTGTTCGCTGACGTGCAGGAGGTACTCCAAAACAAAAACAGGTGTCTTCTAAAATCACAGATATCATGCTAGATGTTTCTAACAGCGCAACATGGCTATAATTATGTATTTCTAGGAATAGTTAGTTTTTGAGAATATAAGCTGCTAAGGCTTTAAAAACTTTACCTTATGGAGACTTAATGTTATTCTGCCGCAAAGCCCGTTTAGCAGTTGTTCTGGAGCTTTTGATCACATCACATGATCCCCAGCAGATGCCGCCGATGCAGATGCCAACTCTCTTCGGCCGGATGTCCGTCACCTTCCTCTTTCTTTGTGTCGGCGTTCTAAACTCCGGGGGATTTCTGAGGACTATGGTTAACTGCTGCTCAGATCTCTGCAGGGTAAATCCAGACAGCTAGCTAGACTATCTGTCCAATCTGAGTTTTCTGTCGCACGACTAAAACAACCTTTGAACGCACACACGTTAAACCAAAACAAGTTCCTTCCCGAGGCTATTTTGCAGCGGCACCGTGGCTCCGTCTGGAGCTTAGCGCCGCCCAAGACGATTGCGATTGGTTAAAAGAAATGCCAATCAACCAGCGCTGTGGAGGAAGGTCTGGCAATGGGAGGCTTAGTGAAATATGAACAAAAGTGGTCGAGATGAACTTCAATTCTATCTCACTAACTTTCGATAAAGTTGGGGGGGGCTGCATAATTATAAAGACCCAGAAAAATCGGCAGCAACTAAGCTGCCTTCAATGAACATTTCTGGTGACTTACCATAGCTTTCGTGACTGTTGTGTATTACGGCCATGGATAGCCAAAAAACAGAACCAGGACAAATAATGTTGTCACGTCAGTCAATTTAAAATAACAAAAAAATAAATAACATAATTAGGCTTACTTCCGGCAGAAAGGGAGGAAAGTCTGGCTAAGCGAGACTACTGATAACATACAGCACTCAGTAACGGTAAAAATTTTATTAGGTAAGTAATCTGGCATTTGGGCAGATGCCAGAGGGGCCGCGGGCCCTCACGGGCCGTTTGGGCCGGCTGGCCGGCCAATCAGAGAGCCGCAGAAAGGTATTTTAATAACTGATATCTACTCAAAAGTATTTAATGAAGTACTCCTGCTTTCATTATCATTAATGAAGTTTGCAAGTCTGTCACTTCTTTACTTATGTATTTTATTTGTATTTGTTTCTGTTTAAATTATGACCTTCATACTTACTTTCATATTATATTATTTGCACTTATTTATGTATAGTTTTATGTTTGCGGACGCTGATGACTGAATCTTTGTAAATTGTATTCTAAATTTAAAAAAAATAACGTAACATAACATAATTAGGCTTACTTCTGGCAGAAAGGGAGAGACCACCAGTGGCAGTGCTGAGCGCACTGCTGCTGAGAAACACTGGAGTCAGTGAACGATGAAGAAATCCTGCGCCATCTTTCATTTGACATAGTTGACTGATGTGGATGTATGTCAATGGTGGTTGTATAATAATTGACTTTAACATAGATCATACATACCCTACATACCTACCCTACATACCTACATACCTAGCTAGCCCTAAAAGAGTTTTCCCCATGTATTCTAGAGATGTCTGTAAATCAGCTGCTTTGGGTTCTCGCGATATGACGAGACAACGTCGGATTCACGTTACACTAGAATCTGGCGGTTAGCTTCCTCCCTCCAGTTGTAGGAAAGTTTGTTTCATGTAAATACTCCCCTTTGTAGGTGAGTCGCTTCAACGGTTAATGGTTGTTAGTGTGTTAGGTGAATATGTATACAGTATGTGCTCAGGGAATTTTTTAATACGGTATGTTCGTCTATCGTGAAGCAATGATGTTAACGTTAGCTTACCTAACACCGATTAAGCTAGCCACATGCAATGCTAATGTAGCCTAGCTGGTGTTGTAGAGTCGAGTGTAGACTATATATTATGTTTACCGTTACTGAGTGCTGTATGTTATCAGTAGTCTCGCTTAGCCAGACTTTCCTCCCTTTCTGCCGGAAGTAAGCCTAATTATGTTATTTTATTTTTTTGTTATTTTAAATTGACTGACGTGACAACATTATTTGTCCTGGTTCTGTTTTTTGGCTATCCATGGCCGTAATACACAACAGTCACGAAAGCTAGTAGCTAAGTCACCAGAAATGTTCATTGAAGGCAGCTTAGTTGCTGCCGATCTCTCAGTGGTCCTATTATATTATGCAGCCCCAACTTTATTGCACAAAAAGAAAGTTAGTGAGATAGAATTGAAGTTCATCTCGACCGCTTTTGTTCATATTTCACTAAGCCTCGCATTGCCAGACCTTCCTCCACAGCGCTGGTTGATTGGCATTTCTTTTAACCAATCGCAATCTTCTTGGGCGGCGCTAAGCTCCAGACGGAGCCACGGTGCCGCTGCAAAACAGCTTTGTGATGTTGGAGGTTTTCAGCGCTGTTTCAGCCCTAGAAGCACTCAATTGGCATTTTTCATTTTGCCTCCTTTACTGTTAGTGATAGTGATCTAATGATAACATCAGCTGCTCTCACTTGTGCAAGGGTGTCACCTGTTATTATGTGACATATGTCGAGTGTTTTTTGAGAACTCATTCTAAGTTGATATTATATTTTCGTCACCATTTTGTAGGTAAGGCTGAACTGAAGTGAGTTATCCTCCCTGCCAAGAAAGAGAAATCTGACGAAAAAGCGGATGATGTCTTCTACGATGGCTTCACTCAAAATGTCTTTTAAAGAACAAGACAAAGGATAAAGGCCAGATCAACCGATAGTAAGGTAATATAATATACAGTATATAAATAAGTAGAGGTATGAATCTTCACTGATCTTTCGATTACGATTATCAGGTCTTCGATTCAATATCTCGATGCATCACGATGCGTCAAAAACATTTTTCTATTAAAGCCATATAGGATATTTGACTTGACAAACTTGCATTGTCAAGTGCAATGCCCAAGCTGCAATATGTTACTTTAGACTGAAATGATGAAGTGTTTGGGTTCATTTCAGTAGCTACCATGAAGGTTGACCTATTTTGGATTAGTCATATACCACCCTACTTTTAGCCAGCAAATATATTGTGCTGTATTGGAAAAACTGACCCCAGACAACTCTTTAACAAAAATGGTATTGTTTACTGAACAACTTAAATGTACAAATAATATTTAGCCGTTAGATTGAATAACAAAAAAAACATAACACAAATCACACCTTTCAAATATGCTAACTGCAATATTTCTTCAAATGATATTACACACAACTACCCCTTTACCCGTTTTTCTATCAGTTTCCACTTAAAACACTCCAGCTACACAAAATTATTCCTCCTTACAGCATTTCAATGTAAAACTTACAAAAAAAAAAAAAGAAAAGTTGCGGGCCTGATGGTAGCTCATGTGGACATGCAGCAGGACGTTATCTTCAGTGAAGCGAACACACAGAAATCCAACTTACAGTTAGCCGTTAGTCCAAGAAACACAGCTCAAACACGAAAACCAGTCACCAGCTACGGCAAAGTCCTCTTCAGCAGGGAAACACGCTGTCGTCCTCTCCGGTCCAAAATCAGTGTCCTCCGAGTCAGCAACTCTCCGCCGTTAGCTCCAACTTTAGCCAGGCACACTAGCACAACGTTTGTTTTTAACCACTGCTGTTAGACAGGAAAAGTGCCGTAGTGTAGCTACACCTCTTCAGCTTCGTTATTCCACTTACATCTTCTCCAAGCTAACTAGTGTCTCTCGATGTTTCTCAGTGTTTTCTTTCCTCTTCTCGATTTGCAATTCTCTCCCGTGTCTCCGCTCAGCTGTTTTGTGTGTCTGTGTCTGTCTGTTTGTTTGTTTGTGTGTCTGTGTGTGTGCGTGTCTGCCTGTGTGTGTGTGCGTGTGTGTGTGTGTGTGAGAAACGGGTTAGGCTATTGAGAATGTTATTTTCGCGGTATCAACTGTCGCAATATACACATCGCAAAAGACACTGAGATTTTTTTGTGTGTTAGTTGAAAGAAAATATCAGTAGAAAACTACACTTTAAAATGGAACTGTCATTCTTTTTTTAGTGGTGCCTTTTATATTCAATTCAATATTAAATTTGTTTAATAAACGAATGTTGGAAATTATTTCCTTTTCAATTATATTAAACTCGACAAGCAAATTGTTATACTTGAGCAGAATATTGAAATCAGCAGAAAGGCAGAACTGAGTTCACTCTAATATTTTTTTTTTATCGCAAGTCTTCCTCATATCGTGCAGCATCAGTCATGGTCAACATCAGTCATGGTCAACATCAGTCATGGTCTTGTTTGTTTTTCTAGTGATATTTTTGACCTTGAACTTAATGTGGTAAAAGGTGGAGGAGGCCCTAATAGACACTGCAGCAATATAATTATGTTTACCGCTGATACAAGTTTCTTGTAATTTAAACATTTGCTTCTCTTGATGTCACCTACTGTAGTTATCTAGTTTAATTGTGTTTACCCATGTCTGTTAGAAGCATATTAAAGGGATACGCCACAGTTTGTTGAAATGCTAGTTAGCTGAAAGAAAATATCAGTAGAAAACTCCACTTTAAAATGGAACTGTCATTCTTTTTTTAGAGGTGCCTTTTATATTCAATTCAATATTAAATTTGTTTAATAAACGAATGTAGGAAATTATTTCCTTTTCAATTATATTAAACTCGACAAGCAAATTGTTATACTTGAGCAGAATACTGAAATTAGCTAAAGGCAGAACTGAGTTCACTCTAATATTTTTTTATTTATCGCAAGTCTTCCTCATATCGTGCAGCCCTACATCAGTCATGGTCTTGTTTGTTTTTCTAGTGATATTTTTGACCTTGAACTTAATGTGGTAAAAGGTGGAGGAGGCCCTAATAGACACTGCAGCAATATAATTATGTTTACCGCTGATACAAGTTTCTTGTAATGAAAACATTTGCTTCTCTTGATGTCACCTACTGTAGTTATCTAGTTTAATTGTGTTTACCCATGTCTGTTAGAAGCACATTAAAGGGATACGCCACAGTTTGTTGAAATAGGGCTTATCACGGTCTCCCCTAGCTGTAGATAGGTGGGCCAACGCATTTTTTGTGCATGCATCGTTTTAGTCCATTGCAACACCGGCAGCACTGCTGCCGCCAGTTAGCTTGTCGCAGTGAATGGAATCCTGTGTTGCAGGTTAGCATGTTGTGAGTAAAAGTGAGCCAACAAAAGACTAAAAAACCAACCTAATTACTTGCACTGAGACAAAAAATGCGTTGGCCCACCTATCTTCAGCCAGGGTAGACCGCAATAAGCCCTATTTCAACAAACGGTGGCGTATTCCTTTAACTAATAGTGTACATACTTGATACAGTTTGTTTCCCTATAAAACACAACTGCAAATATAGACCTGTGCTTACACACGTTACTGATGTAAGACCTTCAACGGCATAGAAACAGGAATATCTTATTTTGTATTCATTGATAACATAAAATGTAGTTGTTGCTTAGGGTTGGACTGTTGAAAGACACAAGAGAAGACTTGTACCTTGAGTTTAGTTTGAAATGCTTTTGATAAAAGACTAAAAAGAAGAGTTTTGAAACGTTTCTCTTTAGTATGTGTGTATATATATATATATATACACACATACTAAAGAGAAACTAAAGATATATATATATATATATATATATATATATATATATATATATATATATATATATATCTCATCGGGTGCTCCACAGCAGGGGAAGAAGTATTCAGATCCTTTACTTAAGTAAAAGTATTAATACCATACTGTAAAAATACTCTGTTACAAGTTAAAGTCCTGCATTGAAAATGTAACTTAGGTAAAAGTATGTAAGTTTCTTCAGGAAAATGTACTTAATGTATTAAAAGTAAAATTCGTCAATGCTATGTAGATATATAGCTAATAGCTATAACAGTTCATATATTCTTCAATGTAGATGGTTAAAAGACTTCATGTATGTATGTACGTGTATACCTCACTCTTACTGGGATGTTGTAAAAAACGTACAGGTCTTTTCTTTTTTTATGTATGGGTGTTTATGTAAATACATCGCTTGTTCATGGGTGTTTGTGTATAAATATAGATTTTATATATTTTTTATTTTATTTTTTATCTTATATTTACTGTTTTTTATATGTGTGTGTATATATATTTACACATATACATACATACATACACATATATTATATATGTGTGTATATATATATATATTATTAATCTATGTATCATATTATATATATTATTATTAATCTATATTTTTTATACACTTTTTTATTTTTTATTATTATTTATTTCTTTGTTTAAAACGAAAACTCAATAAAGACATTGTTCAAAAAAATTGTCCTCAATGCAGAAACATCCTCCCATTTTAGAAACTGGAAACGATTCGAACAGTTGTGTGATTAATCATGTAATCATTCCAGCTGGACTCGTGGGCCTGTATATTGTTGTGTAGTTTAATTTACAATAAAACGTCGTATTTTATAAACTACATGTGTTTTATGTGCAACAATCTTAATGTGTAAAGTAACTAGTAACTAAAGCAGTAACAGATGAATGTAGTGGAGTAAAAGTCCAATATTTCTCTCTGAAATGTAGCGCAGTAGAAGCAGGAAGTGGCATGAAAAGACTCAAGTAAAGTACAAGTACCTCAAATTAGTACTTAAGTACAGTACTTGAGTAAATGTACTCAGTTACATTCCACCACTGGCGTTTTGTTTGCGCCGTTGAAACGTGATGAATCTTTTATTGATAGAAAGGAGAATTTAGGGATCTAAAAATGTCACAGGCCCGTTAAAGATCTTTAAAAGAGTCAGATCTTACGCTGTACTCGGCTTCCTGTCGGTGCTCAGATTTTAAGCCTTTTATCAACCTGCAGCAGCCATTAGACCTCACGGCTACTGTATGTGGGACAGCAGGAGGTCTGTCCCACTTAGCCGTTGACCCAAAACACTGAGACTAACATCAATTACAGCCGCCATATGCAAAGCACAGGTGGCACACGGGCAGCTGGAGTCTCGGTTTGTAAAAGGATGCAATTTTATTTTGTCAACACAAGCAATGTGGGTGAGGTGATGACGCGATGATTTTAAAATAATGCCAGGATACTTTCAAGTACTTGAAATTAAAGTTTCAATTAAACTACAATTAAAGTTTTTTTGTTGCTCACACACAGTGCCTTTTATTGTCATCCACTCTGAGCCATTTTTCAGCTACGATGTGCTTTACCTCAGCTGCCTCACAAATGTGCCCTCGCACCACAGCCTCAAGATATTCAGTAGGGTGGAAGAAACACAAATTTGGTCTTGGTTTGTTTACACCAGGGGTCGCATTCATTAAATTTTCTGATGCACATGTTTATAGAACTGTAATTGGGCATTAAAAGTTAGACCCGACAAGGCCCAAGCCCGACAAGTACATTTTGATTGACAGCTTTTTTAAAAGCCCGAACCCGTTTACAGGCCGACGTTATTTAAATGTGCGCACGCACACACACAGCTCTTTTGCCTTTTGTCGAGAATGAGTCATTTATACACTGTCTCATTATTCTCATTATGCACATGGTCAAAAGTTTTCCACACCTCAGACTTTGCTTTCTTTGCCGGTGCAACCAAAACCTAATCGCCAGAGGCCAGCCTCCGTTTCACCTCCTCGGCCTCCATTTTCGCGCTAATCAAAACGCACGACCGCCGATTTACCGCGCAACCCGGAGCGCAAGCCCAAACCCGGCCCGAACACGTGTGAAATGATAGAAATTAAGACCGAACCCATCGGGTTCGGGCAAAGATCTTCGGCCCTACACGTTTGTGCTTTGTAAAGGGGTCAGAATCAGCCTCTCAGCAATTTTTCTCTCTGACGTATCGAAAGCAAAACTTTGGATAAAATCCCTTTTTATTATTACCCAAGGTATGACTTTTATAGACATTATGTACAGTATACGGTAAACACTGTGTAGTATATACACTATACTATAACATCTTTACGAATGATGCCCTGTGTGTGATGATAAATTGATTTTGAACTTGACGCCAGGGGCGCTGCTACAGGGAGAAAAAGGGCAAGTACTTCCTCTCCTGTCAGGAGACAGTTTGAGAAGGGTGAAAAAGTCCCTCCCTCCGCACAAGAAAACTGGTCAGAATTCCCCTTTATTTACGGTGTCGTCTTTATTTGCAGGAAGCGACCCGCGTCTTGTCTGGTATTCTGCCAGAGCACGGCGCCGGAGGACACAACGCAATGCCTGCTGCCTGATAAATCGCGGGACAAATCAACAGAGCTCAGCTCGTGTCACGATAAGAGACAGCTTTGTGAAAACCAGAGGTATGACTTACACACTCTTATCGTCAGATTTTAAAGGATCCGTCCACCCGAAACCTATTTTTTCACTTACGTCTAGCGGTAATCTATCTAGCTATGCAGAGCTTTTTGATTTTAGTGCCCAGGCTTGGAGATATCTGCTTTTTAAATGTATGCTGCCGCCCTGTTCTGGGGACAGTGGAGGCTATTTCTTCTGTAAAAAATAAATAAAATAGAAGTGATGGAAAGGAGTCTTTCCAGACAAAATTGTAGCTAATTTATTCCTTACTGGAGAACGCATTTAACACTCGTATGTGTTTACTCATGACACATATTAGCATAAACAATTTAGAGCGGCCAAATAATTAAATATGATTAATTGTAGCACAGTTTTCTGCTACTGTAACCAATAAGGACTGTGTTGATCCCACTACATAGATGGTATTATATCCCGGCTTGGTTTGCTGTAATCAATATGCAATACAATTTACAGAATGTTTTTAATGCCACACTAATCAATACTCTTTAATTAACACAATGGGTCAAATGTCTACTGTAATGCTAAAAGGGACCCTGAGCTTTGCAGAGCATTTCACCGTCTATCCAGCTCTTTCCTGCTGTAGCATGCAGATGTTTTCTCTCTGATAAAACTACCTGTTCGACACCAAATGGCTGACACAGCTGCGCGCATTTAGCGCAAGAGATATTTCCCTCAAGAGTTGGTAGAGAGCAAAATGGAGCGAAAATTGGACTCTGTTAGGATCATGTTGTGTTCGTAAGTGGCCAAACATTTACACGTAGTTTGAGACAAGTAAAACTGCAGGAAAATAGCGATATCGAGGGATAAAATGTACGGAGGTTAAATGGTAGGTAAAACAAAACGGCGTTTCAGTGGAAACTAGGGCTCTGAAATCAATCCAAATTTTAAATCGCGATCACGATTTTGGCTCCTAATGATCACAAAAAGAAATGAATCGGAAAAAACCCAGATTTTTTTGCACATTACGTTTTGCAAGTGTAAGTCTTGCGTTTTGAATGAAAAAATTATGTTCAAACAGCAAACATATTAAGGGAAATTTCACTGTTAATTTGTGTAACTGTTTAAGTACTTAAGACTGAGTAATCGCGATTGCGATATTGACCAATATATATGCGATATATATATATATATTTTTTTCTATAATCGAGGAGGCCAATCGGCCTCGGAGCTTTTGCATCAACAATAAGATGACTAGAAGGTCTTTCCAAAGAAAAAAATGCAATGATCTTTATTGTATTTGGATGGCAGCAGCAATCTCAGAGAATGACAAAACCTTGGCAAATAAAACCCAAAATATCTGCATGTCTCAGTACCACTGGGGGTAAGTGAGAAGATAGGTCCTTAAAAGCCATTTGGGCTCTCATTTCAAAACAACACGGACATCGGTGAGGAAGAATTAACAATATTATGAGCTTATTTTTAGGTCCAACTTAAGCTAGAATGTGTCATTTTTATCCGTTCTGCTCACGTTTTCTGTCTCGGTGTTGAAGTCAGCATATGTTGTGTAATTTCATAATGCAGTGAAACAAATGGGCGTTTCTTCAGATAATTGATTTCAATGGGAGTATTGAAGATGACACATTCCTCGTTAGGAGCCTTTGCAGCTAACCAACCTCGATCTCAACACTTTTCATAGACACGTCCGCTTCACAGAGCAAGCTGCGCTTTCACAGTACATATTGTAAATCTTCTGGCGTCCCTCGTCGAGCAAAGAGTCCCAGCAACCAACACGGGTAACCACCTTCATCTCACAAGTCCCTCGAAAGACATACGCATCCGGTTATGTTTTCCCACAATCGGTCACAAACTTAGAGATAGCTATTTTCTCTGCGGAAAAGTCCACATACAGTTAAAAAATATAGACTTGTTTCCATCTTTTGGCGTCACCAAAAGCATGTTTTTTATGTTCCTTAAGAGGAACAAACCCAAATGTTTGTCAGGCCCTCACACTTAAAGCTAAATGAATGAATATGTGAAGAGTCCCCTTCCAAATCAGGTAATCACCTTTTTCGAAAAGTGACATCTACTCGTACAAAATGATTTATAGCTTTTAAAATTAAAACAATTTACAATACTCTAAAAGCTAATAAGTAATATAGGTCCTTGTTTGACAAAATAAAACACTTTGATAGACTTTGGGAGATGTTAATCTTATATGAATGTTAAATTTCAATACATTTTCTTTCTATATATATATTCTTTATTTGGAAATGAGCTGTTCATCCTGCAACTTAAAACACAACAGTCAAATAATTTAATTGCGATTTGACTCGATGATGTGCTTCCATCTAACATTCTCGGTAACAAAATGACGTCTCAATTAAAAAACAGACAAAATGTGCGATCAAAATAAAGAACAAGGAGTAGAGTGCTGCATGTGGACAAACACACATCCACCTTAAATTTCGTGTTACACTTTATCACAGTTTATCTGAGACAAAAGTCTTAACATGTAATATTTTTTTTTCTTTAACATCAAGAAGTGTTCAGGGACAAAAGATTATTTTTATTTAATTTTTTTTTTTTTTTAGAGTTTTTCCCACACTGCATCTTCAGTGTCTCTTCACTGTACACCTGAGCCCACGGGCCCTTCTGTAGCTTGGACGTTATTTTCGTATGAGCAAAGTCTGCATGTGTGTTGTGTAAGAGTTTATTTGGGCAGGCGTGAAGCAAGAAATGAGGTGTGTACTTCCTGTTCCCCCCCCACCCCCCTCCCCTGTGGTTTTCTCTTCTTAAGGGCTGCACAACACATGTGCTCCGAGTCATGATTTACAAAAAGAGATAAAGTGTGATTCTTGTGACAGTCGACCTTTTTCCCCACTATCATTTGACACATGGCTGTTTCTCTCTCTCTCTCTCACACCAACCCCTCCCCCCCAGGTCTGGAGTTTGGTCAGCGGAGGCCAGGCGAGCGAGGCCTCTCATTGGTCGGAGAGCAGCAGCAGGAGCAGCCATCCGAGGCCCAGCAGCGGGGACAGGCGGAGGGGCTCGACTCCACGGTCCGACAGGCCCGGAGAGGGAAGAGCGGAGTCTCCCTCGTCGCCCCACAATCTGTCGTTCTCGTTTGCCTTGAAGAAAACGGACACGTGTCACGATTAGTCATCCATTTATTTTGGTAAAGGAATAAAACAAATTCTGATATTTGCCTCCAGATCGCACGCCGGGAACATCTCCTCGGCAACTCATTTGGGAGGAGAGATTTCGGGAGCGAGCACGTAAAGTATAACGTTGCCACTTGTCGGCCAGATGCAATGCTGGTTAGCTTACAATGCTAGTGTTTGGGGCATGGGGACACTCAAATTAAATCGTTATTTAATACCACTAACAAGGCTCGAAATAGCACCACACCTTAACGTTAGCATAATGAGGGTCCCTAAATGTAGGGCTGGGCGATATGGCCTAAAAATAAAATCCCTGATTTAAAAAAAAAAAAAATCCGATTTAAGATTTAAATCAATTTTTTTCTCCCTCTACTTAAAATCAATCTGCAGATGACAAAGAAATTGTTCAAAACAAGTTTTATTTTGTTTTGACTCATACACACACATGGGGCATGTACCATTATGATTATTCATGCCAATTTTGTGGAAATATAAATTGGTTTAACGTTGTTTTTTTTTTTGGGGGGGGGGCTATATATTCAACAACAAAACGGATGCGTGAGATAAAGCTGTTTTCACACATACAGGTGGTAATTCACTTCTCGTTCCTCGCTAAAAGTTCAAATCATTTTAACGTTATTGCGCAACCTTGCCCCTATTTTCACCTGTTGCTGAGTAACGTACGTTAACATCCCATGGTCTCTTGAATGTAGCATACCTGTAGCAAGCTCCTTCGTAGCGATAAAAACAAACGTGGAAGCGGAGCTCCGTGCTACAGAGCGGCGATTGCAAGTTGTTTAAGCCGCTACAGCGGTTGTATCAGCGGCATTTAGTAGATGTGTTGAGCCGCAAAAGAATTCCTCAACACCGGCTCTGGTGCCCCGCATGGTGCTCCTTCAGGTCAGCTGTAGCTGGTGGTTCAGTTACCGAGAATAGGTGACTGTCAGCCGGGGACAGTGCACCGCGAGCTGCCGGTCATTTCGGCGGAGATTACAGATAAGTAAGTAATGAAACGACTGGTTAAGAAAATAATTAATGTTAGTCCCTGTCGCTGCCATGTTGTTTGTGTATCTCTATGGCAAATGCGCGGGGGCAGGGATGAGCCCGTTCGGAGCTACGGGAGCCCAGAGGGGAGCGTCGGCGGATGTTAAGGAGAAAACATATTTTTCATTTAAACAAATCTACGTTGACTACACAGTCGAGTTAATCGATAAAATCGATTTATCGCCCAGCCCTACCTCAATGTGAACCGAAGCATTGACAACATTGTAAGCGTACAGATAGTTTATTAAAAAGATAGATTATAAAGACAGTCGCGTTCACGTTTACTTGCGGGAGCCATCTTGGAAACCAGTCTTGACTAGTCGAAAAACGAGCGCCGTGCAAATGAGTCTGAGATTCCCATACTGTCTATGGAGATACCACGTTCCACGCTGTTGCATGTGTCGTGTGTGAGTGGTGTGTGTGTGTGGATGTGTTTGTGAGTGTGTGTGTGTCTATCTGTGTGTGTAGTGTATGGTGTGTTGTGTGTCTCTGTCTGTGGGTGTGTCTTGTGTGAGTGGTGTGTGTTGTGTGTTTGTTCTGTGAGTGGTGGGTGGGTGTGTTTGTTGTGTGCATGTGTGTGTGTTGTGGGTGTGTGGGTGTTTTTGTTGTGGGTGTTTGTGTGTGTCTCTGTCTTTGTGTGTGTATTGTGTTTCAACTGTGTAGCTTCCCAGAAGGTTTTGCACATGCGATTGTGGTAACGAACGCACATGCACAAGTGTGAGATGGCTCCCCGCACGGGTTGGTGTGTTGCAGGAACGAGGGCCAGCTGGCGCCCGTTACCCATTTGGCGAGGGTGTGGCTGGACGGCCGTACCTGCTGCAGACGAGCCCTTCCTGGCGGTACAAGAGGCTGCGTGCGGCTGCCGAAGACGGCGGAGGCCAAAGACAGACAGTGAGTAGTACATTTTAAAATAAACTACTTGCAATACTGAAGTACAAAAAATGTTGAATACTTTAGTACTTCCACTTAAGTGGGGTGCTTAAAGAGCACTTCAACTTCTACTCAAGTCACTTTTTTGATAGAGCACTTGTACTTTTACTCAAGTATGGGTGTCTAGTACTTTATACACCTCTGCTTACTCGTGCCCGTAGAAAGACACCTGTCAATTTTGAAATCCATCGGACTAACGGTTCGAGAGATGTGCGCTTAACACCCACACCCACAGACAGATGTTCCTGCAATTTATAGATAGAAGATGGATTAGATTACAAACACGCCTTACAAAGCTATTGTGAACTAAATATGATTGTTGAGCATTACGATAAATCGTTATAAAATCGCGATCTCGATTCACCCTGTTCACGATTTCATTTTTAAATGACTTTGATTTACAAAAAAAAAAGAAAATTAAATTTTTGGGGGGCTTTATTTTGGTAGGACATCTCTCACACAGTTCAGGTCTTCACCCTCAGCCAATGACAAAGCGCCTTTCAGTCACACGTTTCACTTGTCGGTTCAGGCTTTCACCATCAGCCAATGACAAAGCGCCTTTTAGTCAAGCGTTTCACTCGTCGAGCGAGCACGGAAGTTCGGAAATAAACCAAATGGATATCGAGGAAAACCCAGGTACCAGTGACGAGAATCAGCCAACCGCTAGGTCTCACCGGCAATTTCCACTGGATGCGGAACGTCTGCGTCCCGACTCCGTTTCCTAATGTCTCACACAGTTCCATCACCCTCCGCAGCAGATACGCAGAGCTTCTATTTTTGACGGACGACGGATAGCTCCGCAGCAATTCAGCACACGGCAGAGAGTGCGGGACAGGAAGTCGAGCACAGAAACAAAATAAATATCCGGTTAATTTTCAAAATAAAATACACCGTGCTCACGGCGGATCATACAGTGCCCTCCACAATTATTGGCACCCCTGTTTAAGATGGGTTTATGGACTTCTAAAAATTCTCCTTTTTTGTTAAACAACATAGAACTCAAATGCAAAAAAAGAGAAAAATCCAACCTTTTATTTAAGTACATTACTTTGGTGGTAAAAATAAAAAAAATGCATTTAGAAAAAGAAAACTTGAAATCATGTGTCCTACAATTATTGGCACCCCTAACAATTCCGCTGAAAAATTTAATAGATTTTTTTTTAAATATATTTTTCTGTAGTTGCTAAAGTTGGTCAGGGTATCTAGGAATCTTTTAAATAGTAATTCATGACTTCCTGTTTCCCTGGGGTATAAATATGACGTGACACAGAGTCCTAATTCTCTTACCCATTTGTCAACATGGCAAAGACAAGAGAACACACAATTCAAGTAAGGCAGATGTGTGTCGACCTTCATAAGTCAGGCAATGGCTACAAGAAAATAGCCACTCGCCTTAACTTGCCCGTATCTCCAGTCAGAGGAATCATTAAGAAGTTTAAAACAACTGGAACAGTGACAAACAAGGCTGGAAGAGGTCCCAAGTTTATCTTGCCACAACGCACAGTGAGGAGGATGGTAAGAGAAGTAAAAAAAAGTCCTAAGCTCACTGTCACAGAATTGCATCAAAGAGTGGCATCTTGGGGTCACGAAGTCTCAAAAACAACCATCAGACGCTCTCTACATGCCAACAAGCTGTTTGGGAGGCATGCAAGGAAACAGCCTTTTCTCACTAACACTCACAAACGTAAACGTCTGGAGTTTGCTAAGCGGCACTGGGACTTCAACTGGGATTGTGTGCTTTGGTCAGATGAGACTAAGATTGAGTTTTTTGGCAACAAACACTCTCACACTGGGTCTGGCGTAAAACAAAAGATGAGTATGCCGAAAAGCACCTTCACCACCGTGAAGTATGGTGGAGGATCTGTGATGCTTTGGGGCTGTTTCTCTTCCAAAGGCCCTGGGAACCTTGTTAGGGTGCATGGCATTATGAATGCTTTGAACTACCAGGACATTTTAAATAAAAACCTGATGGCCTCTGCCAGAAAGCTGAAGATGGGTCGTCACTGGGTCTTTCAGCAGGATAATGATCCTAAACATGTGGCAAAATCTACACAAAAATGGTTCAGCAGTCACAAACTAAAGGTCCTCCCATGGCCATCTCAGTCCCCAGACCTCAACCCAATCGAAAACCTGTGGGGTGAGCTAAAGAGGAGAGTGCATGAGAGAGGACCCAGGACTCTGGATAATCTAGAAAGATTGTGTAAAGAAGAATGGTCAAAGATCCCAATCTTGTGAAATGTTATAGAAGGAGATTAAGTGCTGTCTTGTTGGAAAAAGGGGGTTGTACAAAGTATTAACATCAGGGGTGCCAATAATTGTGGGACACATGATTTCAAGTTTTCTTTTTCTAAATGTGTGATTTTTTTTTTTTACCACCAAAGTAATGTACTTAAATAAAAGGTTGGATTTTTCTCTTTTTTTGCATTTGAGTTCTATGTTGTTTAAAAAAAAAGGAGAATTTTTAGAAGTCCATGACGCCATCTTAAACAGGGTTGCCAATAATAGTGGAGGGCACTGTATTTCCCTGAATTACACCTTGAAAACACAGCACAGAGTCGTTTACCCTCTATTCCTCTGGATGGAAACTAACTGTTGTTGGTTTTGTGGTTCTATTCTACCTGAATTCGCGAGAACTTGTGGGTCCTCGTGACTACAGCTGTCAGTTACGGCCGCAGCCGTTCCGCAACAAATCCGGACCCGGTGGGTATTGACGGACGGCGGAGCACGCAGCAGACACGCAGCGGAGCCGGTCCGCAGCTGTTACGCATCCAGTGGAAATCCCCGGTCAAACCGAACTCGTTCCAAAAAAAGGCTCTCATTCGGTGGTGCGGAAGTATTTTGGATTCAAGCAAGACGACGAGGGTCAGTCCGATGCGATTTGCAAGGCGCGCTTTGCCCTCGCTGCGGCACCGCAAAGTAACACCACAAGACTTTACCAGCACCTCAAACGTCACCGCAAACTGCAATATGACGAAGCCGTACAAGGCAAGAGGTCCGAAAGACGTTTCAATTAGCCTATTTAAAGCCACGTTCGGGGCCATATTCAGTGTAGTGCGTTAAACTTCTATTATTGGTAACCTACTTGAACGACCAAGTAGAATGTTAATTCTATAAAAGGCAAGCAGTTAAAGAGTGTGCTAATTCTAAACTCCATTTCTCTAGAAACTGAAGCTACAGCTGCAGCATGTTGATTGACATGCTTTAATTATGTAAAGACATGGTTTTTGGTAGCCTACTGTACTTAATTGGCCAGTATTGACTTTATTTTCTTTGATTGAAGCCTCTATGTTTACATGCTCGTGGTGATGCGCAATGTGCTATAGGTGCTAAAAATTGGTACTGCCACTTTGTTTTGTTTTGTCACGGTTCATGTGTGCAATAAACATTACACATCGTGAGAAAAGAATCGTGGCAGAGAATTGCGATATAAATTCTAAGCAAAAAAAATTGTGATTCACATTTTTCCCTGAATCGTGCAGGCCTGTTGAGTATTATAATACAATGTCATTACCTGGTAAATCATTCTTTTCTCAGGCCTAAAATCCGCACTGATTTTTTTCATTGTATGGCTGCGAAGTTGGAATTAAATTTCATCCTTGGCGGTATTATAAAGGTCTTAAAAAGTCTTAAATTTAACTTGAAGAATCCCGGGTATCCCATATAAACCGCACCGAATGCAATTTATTATCCTGTCCGTTAAGACGCGTCCACAGTCTTTCGCAATTTGCAACGGAAGGTTTTGACTGAGCGTTAACATAAAATAATAATATTAATAATACAATCACGCAATAGACTATTTGTCATTATCGCGAACCGTCGCGTAAGAGGGTCAATCGTGTCGGTTTCACTTTTAACGACCGTAGGTTATAATACATAAAATAACGAGATCAAAATAGTCAACTTATAACTTTGCTATAAAATATTATTAATTTACAGCACAAAACCCGGAACCGGTTTCCTCGCACATTAGCGTCACGATTTGCGCGCGTCTATAACGGTAACCGGTGTTTCCTCTGTCGATTGGCAAGCGGCGGTCCGCCACGGTATCAGAAATTTACAAAAAGCCGGATCGGCAGCGATTGTTAGAGAGCGCGTCGGAGAATAGCGCGGACACGCACTTCACAACGCGAGTGGGCACGCGGGCCGCTCGGAGAAAAGGGAGAAAGAAAAAAGAGACCCGCTGTCCGGAGGACCCGGTTGAGATGGCATCCTTGAGAACTGTCAGTCGTATAACTCAGACCTGCCAACACGTACGCATTTTCGTACTCGGCGCGCATTTTGAGTCGCTGCTCTCTAGGTACGCATTTTGTCGCATCTCGCATTTCTCCGGTTTCAGTTTCTACGCAATCTACATCTATGGCGTCGATTCTGCCGCTGAGCAGTGGAGCGAAAAGCTTTCGGCCAATCGGAGCGCTGCATTTTAACCCTCCGCCCACCTGCCCCTCCCAGCCAAACGCTTCGCGCGTTTAATTCAATTCAGTGCCTCAGCAAGCCAGGCTGTCCGGATAACCGTAGGCTTTCGGAACGATTTCTTAACGGGAGAGATGGCCTTTCCTCCACACGTCCAGGCTACCTCGCATAGACAGTATATAGAACCTCCTCACGCGTTCCGCACCGTGTGGAAGACGGACATTGACATCAGTCACCGAGGGGCAACGGGTAACGAATGCAGTCCCATAAACAAATACTCACCACCCCCCGAAACATATATACGATATTAAAAATAAATGGATGATAAGAAAAAAACGTTCAGTGTCCATCAGCGATGGGAGTAACACGTTACAATTCAGTGGTTGAAATGACCGCAGAGACGGATACATTTGCGACATTATTTTCCTGAGTTTTTTACGCTAAATTGAAGCGAGCCGTCACCGTTCCGTGGTCAGTGCCAGAACCAGAGACGGTAACCGACAACATCCGTGTCCCGTCAGCGGCGACAGCAACGCGACCGAGCAACTGACGGATAACATGTCGGGAATTAACGTTTAGTCTCGCTACGTGTAATATTACATTTTATCAGCGGCGGAAAGTAACTATAGTCTACAGACTGATTCAATTTTTTCATTTAATCCTACTTATTAGTCTACTTCTAGTCCACCGCAATTCAGAGTCAAGTAGGACTATTGAACGTTTTACCTAACTATTTATTTAATAGCTTTAGTTACTTTGCAGCGTCAGATTAATAATATGAATAAATTAGGATGTATTAAAGCGGATAAAGATGAGACTTTGCTGACCCCGTGGTGAAATTCACAAGCTACCTGCCAAGAATACTTCTGCTTTTATTTTGGTGAAAGTAACTCAAAAGTAGCATGAGCATTACAAATCAGAGACGGTAATATTGTAATATAACTAATTACTCTCAAACGACAGTAACTAGTGATCACTAATGTATTACATTTTGGAATTAACTTGCCCAAGACTGGTGTCAATAGGCTAGTCAATAACTAGGGTTGGGTACCGTTTGGATTTTTACGATTCCGATGCCGAACCGGTACTTTTAAAACGATTCTGATTCCTAAACCGATTCTTGAAAAACTGAAAAATGACATAAAAGAAAGGCTTTTTATGGAGTTTTTTTTTTTAAATTGAAAATTATTTCAATTTAACAATATATTAACATTTTAAAGTACTTAAATATATAATAAGTAAACCTAAGTCACCTAACACACAGATACAATAATTTAACAAACAAACAGTTACACTATTAACAAGTAACAACAAAATAAATGTTGTTGAGTTGGTATGCCAACCAGCTTCAAACTTTAGCAGTTCTTTTGCAGAAAAGTGACCATATTTGCCTTCTCTGGCAAGATACTCCACCTCTCCTGACTTATGGCATGTAGGCCTACTGCATAGGAGAAAACTCTCTCAGACGGTGTCCAAGAGGTCTGTACACACCCAGGTATGAGTTTGAAAGGGCAGACAATTTGGGGAGGCTGTCCCGCCTCCCCCACCACCAGGCTACAGGGTCTTGTCCTGAACGATAGACTAGCAGAGTGTAATGTTTACTAGCGATCACGTGCAGTCAGTGAATGGTTAATATGCTTTCACATCCGTTTTGGATGAGCCCAGAGGGAAAATATGCCATTTTAAAAGTAACCTACATTTACGGTAGCTAGCTAACGTTAGACTACAGAGAAAGTGTAATATTTTTACGTCCGTTTCAGAGCGTGTACAAAAAGCCGTCTATCAGCAGGGATTGTAGAGTGCATGTTGGGGGAATAGCGCGGACACGCGCTTCACACCGCGAGCGGGCACGTGCGCCACTCGGCAGAAAAGGGAGAAAGAAAAAAAGAGTCTGCCGCTGTCCGGAGCGACAGAGGGAAAATATTTTGGTCGGACCCGAAATTAGGAACCGATATTCACGTTCTAATCCTGTCCGAATACTACCGTTTGCGTATTAAAAGTATGTTCCGGGGGGGGGGGTTCCGACAGATCGACCCCCACTGCGAATAAAAAATCCTAAAGGAAACACTGGGTAACCGCTATTCGGCGAGGCCGCCGGCCGTCACGGACGCATCGTTGCTAACGGAAGGCACGGACGTGACGCGAGATAGATAAAACTGTGTTTTTTTATTGTTATTGTACAAACATCTTTTAGTTTGAATTTAAATAGTTAAAAAAAAACTTTCACTGAGAAGTTATATATGTTTCATTGTTAGTAGCCTTTTAGTAAAAACAGTCAAGTCTTGCAAACTTTATTTTATAGCTCGACTTGGTGTCAAATTGCATATTAACAATTCAAAAAATGTCCCCTTAAACACTTTTGGCCCGAAGTAATTAGAACGTAAGGTAAAGCCTTTCTACAATACGATCGCCGCGGTAGAAAAGAACGGCAACGGTTAGTCTTACTTCTAAGTAATAAGAAGTTGACTGCAAACATAGTCAATTTATTTAATTTTATTGTCATCCATTCCCCATCAACCACAGTCTATCCCAAAAAATGAGACGGCGTCTGTTCCTTCGACTCCGATCAGTTAAATCTAAAGAGGGGCAATACTTAACAACCTAATTGGAATTAAAACTACCACTGCAACGATAGAACAGGATAGGAAAATTAGATGTGGACCGTTAAATATCAGATCTCTGTCTTCTAAAGCAGTACTAGTAAACAAATTGATATCGGATATCGATCTATTCAGTCTTACCGAAACACGGCCGGGCCACGAAGAATACGTCTGTCTAAACGAAGCGACTCCTCCCGGTCACAACAATACTCAAATTCCTAGAGGCTCAGGCCGAGGAGGGGGAGTCGCGGCCATATTTGATTCAAGCCTGTTAATTAATCCTAAACCTAAACTAAATTATAACTCTTTTGAAAGCCTTGTTCTTAATCTTCAACATCCAATACGGAAAACGGTACAGCCAATTATATTTGTCGTCGTTTACCGCACTCCGGGTCCCTATTTTGAATTTTTATCACGCCTAGTACTTGAATCAGACAAAGTACTTATTGTATGTGATTTTAATATCCACGTGGACGTTGACAGCAATAGCCTCCGTACCGCTTTCAACTCACTACTAGATTCAATCGTTTTAGTCGGCGCGCACGAGGCCACTGGCTGTTTTAACCGCACCCTCGAAAATTGAAGATTTAACAGTATTTCCGCACAGTTCTTTATTATCGGACCATTTTTAGTTGATTTTAATTGTATCAAAAAATGCCATAAACACGAAAAGACATCTAATACAATCGAGGATAAAAACACAATAAAGTCCAGGACTTAGTTCCATTGTGGTCCTCAACACATCAGGACAAGACAAGACACGTACAGAGTGTGTGATGAAAATCGACATGACATAAAAACATTATAACAATTGGAGATAAAAATCATCACCTTTTGCCCTCAACTTCTAACGGCTCACCTCTAAACGCAGGAGGGCTAGAAAGAAGAATAAGACCTGACACGTACTCGGACTGCTTTTTTCCTATACACCTTCAACAACTAATGGTAAAAGTCTCTTCAGCTAAGCCACCTACCCGTCTCTTAGACCCCATCCCAACGAGGCTACTTAAAGAAGCTTTACCCACGGTTAACACTTCATTACTAGACAGGATCAATACGTCTCTATTAACAGGTTACGTACCGCAGTCATTTAAAGCAGCTGTGAAAAAACCCACCCTCGATCCCGAGGTCTTAGCCAACTGCAGGCCTATATCTAATTTCCCCTTTCTCTCCAAGATCCTCGAGAAGGTAGTCGCTAATCGCTCGTGTGACTTTCTACATAGGAATAGTCTATTTGAGGACTTTCAGTCAGGATTGAGAACGCATCGCAGCACAGAGACGGCACTCGTGAAAATTACTAACGACCTTCCAACCGCTGCCGACAAAGGACTTCTCTCCACACTCGTCTCATTAGATCTCAGCGCCGCATTCGACACCGTCGACCATACCGTCCCGTTACAGAGATCGGAACATTCGGTCGGCATTGAAGGAATCGCACCGAGCCGGTTTAAGTCCCATTTCTCCGATCGATCTCAATTCGTGAACATTAACGATAAATCCTCCAAGTACGCTAAAGTTAGCCACGGCGTTCCACGAGGCTCAGCGCTCGGACCAATTGTATTCTCCTCATATACGCTTCCTCTAGGCAATATTATTAGGAAACACTCACCTTTCACCATTACGCAGACGACACAGCTAAACTTCAAGCGTGCATTAAAGATACAAAATCCTGGACGACCTACAATTTTCCGACGTTAAAACTCGAACCGGACCGAAGTTATCGCGCTAGGCCCCGATGGCGTCGCCCTAGCTTCCAGCGCTACTGTCAGAAATCTGGGAGTTATTTTTGATCGGGATATATCCTTTAACGCCCACCTAAAACAAACCTCAAGAACAGCCTTTTTTCATCTTCGGAACATCCCGTCACAAAACGATGCCGAAAAACTAGTTCGCGAATTCGTTACTTCCAGGCCGGACTACCGTAATTCCTTGTTATCGGGTTGCTCAAATAAGTCCTTTGAGACTCTCCAGCTGATCCAGAAGAAAAGCGATCATATTTCTCCCGTACTAGCTTCTCTGCATTGGCTTCCAATAAAATCCAGGATTGATTTTAAAATCCTTCTCCTGACCTACAAAGCCCTAAATGGTTAAGCACCATAATATCTAGAAGAGCTCTCAGTACCTTATTGTCCCATTAGAGCACTGCGCTCCCAGACTTTAGAGCTACTTGCGGTTCCTAGAGTCTCTAAAAGTAGAATGGGAACCAGAGCCTTCAGCTACCACCGTCGCTACATTTAAGAATAAACTGAAAACCCTCCTCTTTGATAAAGCTTATAGTTAAGGAGCGAGCAGTCGCAGCGTACGCCTAGACCGGCGGGACGGGGTGCATCGCCGCAGACACGGCATCTCTGCTTCTCTTCACAGTCTTCAGATTCATCTATCGTATATTTAATAATGTATCGAGAGTAGAGAGAGGGAGTCGGGCCCAACCGGGCTCCTCTCCTTAACCTTCTAGACTGCCGGGGAAATTCCTTCCTTCCTGTGACGCAATGAGCCGCTCTCTCCTCTCTCTTTTCATCGCTTCCTTTAGCGTGCATCCTCGTCCCAGAAACGCTCGTTACCAACCTAGCTCGGGGGAGTTTACTTGTTTCTTTTTCGCCCAAAATATTTCCTCGGCACCAAGATGTTCTTGAGGTTTGTTTTAGGTGGGCGTTAAAGGATATATCCCGATCAAAAATAACTCCCAGATTTCTGACAGTAGCGCTGGAAGCTAGGGCGACGCCATCATAGGGCTGCAGCTAAGGCATACAATAAACATAAACATTACATTAAGTTGTGCAACTTAACTTTCAGTTTCAACCTGAGTCTGATCTGTATATAGGCCTATATGTAAATATTAGTTGTACTAAACCTATTTTCATTTATATATTTGATTACAATGCTAAACAGCTCTGTTACACTTATGCTAGTAGATCGTTGATCAGCTGTTTCTCCGCGGAGACAGAGAGAGAGAAAGCGGCGTGCAACAATCGGCTGTTTTTCCGAAGGGATCAACGCGTCGGCTCTTTAGATCAAATTGTTGTCACCACTACTTATTTTCTCGTCTTTGCGTTTGGTGTAGTTTCATCGTCCGTACGACTCGGACTTTGTCGGGTCCGCTTCGTGGAATGGATGATAAAGTTCGACTCCATGTTTTCGGTTGAGACGCCGAAGCATTGACGTCGTGCTATTATTGCGGTAAGCTAGTTTTATTTTGCAGCAGACGCACTGTACAGAGTTTTCGTTTTAATTACGTTTGAACCGATTCTAAAAGTTTGGACACTTTCTGTCGTTTTCTCCAGCCTGTCTCTTCTTTTAGCCCCTCGCTATTTAAGCTCTAGCAGCAGAAGCATCTGGCGTGCGACAGTAATAAAGATCCGTGCGGAAACACCGTCCGTCAGCGATACAACGTCGGTAACATTGATTTAACGAAGCTTCGAGGCAAGTCATCATTTCACCGGTAACGTCGGGCTACGCTACTCCGAGTCGACGGAACCGACTCGCATCGGCTGTTCCGAAACCGAAAACTCGGGGTAAATCGACTCAGACTCGGAGTTCGTTAAACCTCGTACCCGAAATAGGCCCCGGTGAGGGAGAGGAGCAGTTTTGTACGCTTTCTCGACGTTGGAGCGCGCGCGTCGTTCCCTCCGGCAGCACAACGTACACGCTGGAAAAAGCCGGAGAGTACAGACTTTGAGGACGCCTCGTCTAAGTCCCCCGTAGTGTTAATTTTGTCACCCGTTTTTTTATTTATTCTCAGCCTCGCGCCAAACGTCCTTGTCGGTTTCATATTTAGTCGTTCACATATCTTTTTTGGTCAGTCAAGTTTTGGTCGACTAAAAGTCTCGTCATTTTAGTCAAAAGAGAACTCGAGGCATCTCGGTCAAGTTTTAGTCCAAACATTTTGGTCTTTTTTTTAAATAATCAATTATTTCTGAGATTATTTCTGATAACCATTTCAGTCAAATAGTTACATAACAATAAATGATAAGTTCTATAAATATCGAGCCTCTTCCTCATTTCACCGGTAAATTCCCGTTAAACGACAAAAACAACCACCGAATAGGAAAATTGTATTGTACGATAACATTGAACGCAGCGCGAGGATTGGCGAGGCGAGTTTGAAGCAAAGGCGACGTACGTGTCCTTTTTCAGACAACGGCGGCCGCAGACTGTCGTACGTCCCCCGGTTACAGACAAACTTTTTTTTAAGGCGAGACACGGCAGGCAAAAACATTGTATTTTTTTTCATTGGTCAATTTTGAGATTTTGGGCTATTTGTCTTCTTTCAAAAAGTCCGAAATACACATTTAAGTCTTTATTTTACTGTTTGCGTCGGTAGATTTCTCCTAAATTCAACAAAAGTTGGTGTTCTAAATCATCGCGCCGCTCCGCGATCGCTGTCTGTGATTTCCGGACATTGTTTCTGTAAAAAAGGGCAAGCCCCATTTTTCTGACCACAGACCGTCCACATCGATGCGTTTTGCACCCTGTGCCCCGCGGACATACAGCGGGGCCACAGAGGCTTTTAGTTCAGCCACCGTCGGGTCCCAGGAGGTGCGTGAGCTGAAGCAGCGTCCGCGACGTCCCATCCTTCCCCGTTTCTCAGGCGGGCTGTTTTCAGTGCCCTCGAGGGGTAGGCCTAGGCCTACTGGTTCGGGAAGGCCAAAAACAACAACTAATAGACTAATGATGATAATAATAATAACGATAGCCTACAATTACAAATACGACCAGAATAGCTGGGAACATCGGCCGCGACCGGGCCTTCACTTTCCTCCTCCGACGTCATCACTTCCCGCGTTCCCGAAGCATCTTCGTGGCCATTTCAACGGTCACGTTCCTCTTCGTTGGGTCATTCGTTCTGGACATTTCACTACAAACTTGTTTCTAAATAGGCTATAAAAAGCAGTGTCGGGCTACTGTAATCAAACAGGCTACCGGTAAATACAAATAGGCTAGGTGACCAGTGTTGTGATGTAACGGAGTACAAATACTTTGTTACTGTACTTAGGTAGAAATTTCACGTATCTGGGGTCTCATTTATAAAACTGTGCGTAGGATCCTTACTATAAGTGCACGATTTAGTAGTAGTAGTCAGATTTATAGAACCATGCGTACGCACACCTGTAAGCAATGTTCCCTTTATAAATCACAGATTGACTACAAGCGTGCGTACGTGGATCAACCTCTTATCCCGCCCCGTACACGCCCATTTGTAACCATAAATAGTCAACGTAAAGCACCTCGTGAATGCCGATCAGTACGTTAATGACCCTGGCAGTTGTTCTTCGTGACACCGAAACATGCCGAATCACGACGACTGGCGGAGAAAACAAACAAACAAAAAAAAAACTCTCAGACGCTCGGGAATTGCTGCCAATTGAATTATAATTTCGGCCTGTTGTCGCACGGCGTATGGAAACCGGATCTATAGACTACCTTTATTCATAAAATCTTCCAAATCGGCAGGCATTACGGTACTCGGGGACAGCTTCGATAGACCAGACGTATATAATAAGATTTAACAGAACTATATATTATATCCAAACAAGCCTTAGTGATGAAGTTGAAGATTATATATAATATTTATTTAAAAAAACACTTAGCTGTCAGCCATTTCCCTCTGGAAACAGCCGGTTTCACCCAGAGCGGCGAGGGCCTGCATTTGGACCGGGACGGCACGGTTCCGGCGCGTCGCCCTCTCTACCGGACCAAATTCAGTACAAGAGCGCAGCTATATTACTATTACAGCTACATTAGGGAATTTAAATCGGCATACGAGCCAGTCATCGTCATGGTCCCCGAAGTCTCTTTTTCTCCCGATTCTTCCATCGCTGTCCTCCTGCAGGGCCAGCAGTGCCATCATGCAGCATTGCGCACGGGTTCACCGCAGTATTTATGTTTTAGTCTACAACAATTTGCGATTGTTAACACCTTGCTAAAATCACAGCGACAACTGGTATCCCCCACCCCGAGATACAATTTGAAATCAAAATGTAATAGGCAAAAATAAATTTTAGACCGATAACAAGGACACAGAGCGTAACGATTGCGCGAGAGCTTAACGGCTGTATTTCCAGACTTTGACATTTGATGATATAAAGACAGACATTTAGTTATTTACGCTGCGTTGTGCAGTTATCTAATGGTAGGGTATTTGATGCTATCCCGTATTCCACGCAGTCGGGCCATCTCCTACTCCTGCGCTCCGTAGCGGACAACGCGACGGCGAGACAGCGCTGATTAAATATTAAGAATAAGTTTTTATTTAAGATTTGAGTTTGAGGTGTTTATGGAACAATTATCACTCAGTACAAGCGCAAATAACACCGCTGGATTTAATCTTCATACGGTGTGAAGAAATGTGCGTGAGGCATTATTTTTTAATACTTAAACATATTAAGAGTAGCCTAACCCTTATTCCCACATGTACTTTCTGCAGTCTGACTTCAGTTGACCACCTCACCATCTGCGTCGCCAATTCCTATTTTGTCTCCAAAATGCGCGTATGCCAGGGGCGTAGGCAGTAATGGGCCAGGGCGGCACTGGCCCGCTCACTTTACTCGCTGGCCCGTCCAGCCAAGTTTGATCAAAATACGTTTTGTTATGAAAAATATTCAAATGTATGCAAAAAAAGAAATAACAGGACTATCTAGTTGTGTGTGTTTAATGTGTATTTTCTTCTGATTAAAACAAAACTGTTTAAACCAAACAATCAAACAATTAGATCAAACGCCTTCGGAACGTAGTTGGTCGCTATGGTAACAACAGGCAGACTCTCCGGGCTGCCTTCAGCAGCTAACGTTAGCTAGCTGGCTGTTTAGACAACGTAGCCAGCTACCACGGATGCGTTAAGCAACGCACTGTTAAACAACAATGGCTTCTCTTTAAACTGGTACGGACAGTTTTCTCGGATGGAATCCAGCGTAAATAAGGAGAAGCTTTTCTGCAGCACGTACAGACATTTCCCCAGCGGAGCTGACAGCCCATCAGCCAGAGAGGAGGCCCTCACACAGGTAACATTAAGTCAAACGTCTTTCACGCTTCTTGCGTTATTAATTAAGTAACCTAGTAACCTTCCTATTTTAGTAAGAAATGGTGAATACTGATGATGATGGCTTCTAGCTGAAACGCGTCCTACAGGCAGAAACGCGTAGAAACAGATATTTCAGTCCGCGCCGTCCACTCTCGTCCACCGTGCCGCGCAAACGCAGCTCTACTCTGCAAATAGCGACTTTACAAACGAGCTAAAATGAAAGATGTCAGTTTGTAGTAGTAGCTTTTTCTTTGTGTGTGTGTTTTGTGTGTCAACTGTGTGGCTTCTCAGGTGATGTCAGGCATGCGATTGTGTTAACGAGTGCGCATGCACACTCCCGATCCGGCTGTGCTCATTGGTGGGTGCGTCGGGGAACGAGGGCCAGCTGGCGCCCATTCCCCGATAGGTGTGGGCGTGGCCGGCATGCCTCCGGGCCAGTACAAGAGGAGGTGTGCTTCCGGGGCGGCCGCGTCGCCGGCCGAAGACGTCAGAGGCCAAAGACAGAGGAGTCAGCGCTCGGAGTCTGCCGGGGGCCGCCGGGCCCACGCCACATCCCCGGCATCCCCGCCGGACCGCAGGGACACACTCAAGCACACGCAGCCCCAGAACCACCCCACCGCAAAGGTACGTGTATGCCATTGACAAGTAGCATCAAACACCGACAAAAAGTGCCGCGTCACCACAAAGTAGCAAACTGCTCTCCACGCGCTTCTCGACATTCGTAAAAAGCGCAAGGAGTAGTTTCCGCTACACAGAAAAGCACGGCGCACAAACAATTGCCTGCCCCAGTCACCTACCTCGTCAGTCAATAGAATCCACCTGCGTGTGAGTGTGTGTGTTTGGTGGATGAGTGTCTGTGTTATGTGTCCGTTTGAGTGGGGGTGTTGTGTGGTGTGTCTGTGTGTTTGTCAGTCCGTCTGTGTCGGTATGGGTGGCTGGGTGTATCTGTGTGTGTTTGTTGGGTGTATTGTGTGAGTGGTGTGTGTCTGTCGGGGGGGGGGGGCAGTGTCTCTCTCTCTCTCTCTCTCACACACATCTAATTGCAGCCAAACGTGATTGGACACAGTCTTTGGCAGAGGGGTGGGCGGGTGCTAAATGCTTTCACACACCACGCTTTTCAATTTCTTATTTGACAACACATTTGAAAACCGCGGAGCATTTACCTTCCCCTTCCGCTTTGTCGATTCCCGACCAAATACATTTCGGTTTGCGGTTTTCCGACAAATGAAACGTTTGTGTTTGCTAGATTGTTTCTCTGCGGTAACTGTGCTTTTTTCCAACCTCCAGAATGCGGGAGCCGAGAGGACGGAGCGGCCCGCCGGCGATCCCGACCCCGTCGAACGCTCCTGGGAATCGGATCGGACGCGGCGGCGTGGGGAGGAGGCGCCGGGCCCTCGCGGCTGCGTGTGGTTCTTCCGCACGCTACCGGGGCTCCCGTTTGTGAAATGAATAAATTGTTCCTTTGCCGATGTGTGTTGTTTCTTCAAACTTGGATCGTCCGAACACGTAGACGGCGGACTAAGCTGTTTGGCGTCGGCGGAGAAGATGTCCGGTAACGGAAAGTGTGGTCGCCGCAGAGAAACCTAGTTAATCTAGAAAGGCAAATTTCCTTACTTTTCACGCAAACTTTAGTTTGACTACGGACGACATCTCTGATCTAGGAGGAGGAAGTATTCTTCTCGCTAAAAGACTCCTTGATATTGTAAGAAATAAAAATAATCATTCAAGCGTGCTGTGCTGTATGAGGATACGAATTACAGTTGAACAGTATTGTGTGTTTACCGTGTTTAGTGGAAGAGCACTGTGACAGCTTAGTCGTGCAAAACGAGAAAAGGATGCCGTTGTACGTGCAGAAAGCGGCACCGTACGACGGTGGTCAGAAAGCAACAAGAGTCCAGCAACAAAGTTAATATCAGTTTGACCGTGAAAGTAAGTTACTTCTCAATATGTGACGGACAACGGTGGCACGTTGTTCCTTCCGACCGTCGGCGTAGCTAAAGTCTGCCCGACGACCGATGAAGAGGGCGTGTGCCAAAAGACCGGGACCGGTCTGTGCGCCAACCAGAGGAGGCCGAGTCTAAACCACGGTACACCTCCAGCTTTTAATAAACAAATCAAAATGCTCTTAGAGACTGATGTGTGAATTCACGTATAAGCCGGAAAATTAAGTCTGACGAGAGAAGCCCGTGCGCCCGCTCGACTCGGACCCGCGTACGCGTTTGCGCTCTTGTCATTTGACTTAAATAAATACTTGTTAAACTTTTAAACCCTCTCCTTGCCTACTTAGTGGATTTAAACACGCGCGGTACGGGAGGATCGAAAAAGCTTGCGCAAAATTAAAATGGGAAACGGGTGCGTCGATAACGACTTCTGCCAGACGATAACGGGGTAATAACGATGCCGGTACGCCTTTTCGAAGATTGATAAACTTTTATTTCTAAAGCGTATTTGACGGTGGAACTGGAAGACGTTTGAAATATCCACAATAAAAGAACTAAAGTACAATCAATAAAATGAAAATGCAAAACCACACGCAAGCAAAACAAGAAATAAAATCAACAGAGAAAATTACACCTGAAAGAATGTTAAACGTCGGGCTAGGACGTAAAGAGCGACGCGTAACGCGGGGGCAGCGACCGGTCAACCCGGAAAAACGGGATCGCGCGATTCGACGCGTAATCAGCCAGACTCCGCATATTTACGCAGGGGCCACATTTTTTCAAACGCGGCGCGCTTCTAAGCGCTTCTACTAACTGAAGTGTTATTGAGGAGTCAATGGTGAAGATCCAACATAACTTTACTTCCACCTTAGGACGCGCCGCACCTACTGGGACGACCGTAGCGCGTAACGCTCGGCCTAGGATGGTAATCTAGTTCCCAAATAACGCGTCGCAACATGGGAGGTCAGGGGCCTCGACGGACCGGACCCGGGCAGCAGACGCCGGCTCTGGGGACGTGGAACGTCACCTCTCTGTGGGGGAAGGAGCCGCAACTGGTGCGGGAGGTGGAGCGCTACCGGTTGGATCCGGTGGGGCTTACCTCTACGCGCAGTCTCGGTTCTGGAACCGTACTCCTGGATAGGGGTTGGACTCTTTTCTTCTCCGGAGTTGCCCAGGGTGCGAGGCGCCGGGCGGGCGCGGGGATACTCGCGAGCCCCCGGCTGAGCAGCACTACGTTGGAGTTTACCCCGGTGGACAAGAGGGTCGCCCGTCGTTTGCGCACATGCGCCAAACAAGAGTTCGGAGTATTCGGCCTTCTCGGAGACCTCGAGTGGAGTTCTGCACGGGGCTCCGGTGGGGGACTCCGTTGTTTTGCCGGGGCACTTCGACGCGCACGTGGGCGACGATGGAGACGCGTGGAGAGGCGTGATTGGGAGGAACGGCCTCCCCGATCTAAACCAGAGTGGCTGTTTGTTGTTGGACTTCCATGCTAGTCGTGGATTGTCTGTAACAAACACCGCGTTCGAACACAGGGATGCTCGTAAGCGTACGTGGTACCGGAGCACCCTAGGCCAAAGGTCAGCGATCGATTTTATAATCGTTTCGTCTGATCTGAGGCCGTGTGTTTTGGACGCTCTGGTGAAGAGAGGGGCGGAGCTGTCGACCGATCGCCGTCTTGTGGTGAGTTGGGTCAGGGGGTGGGGGAAGACTCCGGACGGACCCGGTAAGCCCAAACGGGTAGTGCGGGTAAATCGGGAACGTCTGGACGAGGCCCCCGTCAGACAGACTTTGAGAAATGAGAACACTTGGCGAAGAAAACGGTCGGGGACGTAACCAAACAACAAAGACCCTTCAACCCTTGGAAAAGACTGTGACAGATATTAAGGAGCAGCTCGGTGACCACCAGCAGAGGATCGGTGAGCTTCCACATCGCTCACTCTCCCCTCCAGCTCACCGATCCTCTGCTGGTGGTCACCGAGCAGGGCGGCACCGTGTGATACGGTACCTGTTTCGAAAAACAACTCGCAGCTGTTTGTGATGATTTACAAAACAGGCTGAGGAGAAACAACCTTCAAATATTTCAAATACCAGAGGAGAGCGAACACGGAGACGTGGTTGCGTTTGTGAAAGCCCTGCTTCCCAAAGTACTGACGTTACCACCTAATTTGGACATTAAAATTGAAAGAGCGCACCGCTCGCTTTGGTCCAAACCCACGGATCCGGCGGCTCCCCCGGATCGATCATTGTGAGATTTCTCGACGCGGCGGTGAAGGATATTGACTACGTTTACAAGCTGTCAATTTTCAGGTTATGGTCGGATTATGGTCACTATTCGGGTTTCTGAAACATTCGGAATAACCCGTTTACATGCGTGAGCAGAGAGAGTTACTCCTGTATACATGGAATTTGTAATCAATTGGCAATATCCCGATGTAAACGGCGACGCACGGTTAGCGTCTGGATGTACGGACAAACCCTGCTTCGCGTAACTTTTCGGTCACCTTCTTAGAAATCTCACTATCTCGGTACTTTCTGCCGTCAACAAAAGACATTATATTCATGGTTTTCACCACACTAATGAAGAAATTGGTTTCCTCCTCGCTCCAAAAGTGCGGTGCTGTGCTGCATCTCGTCATGTTTACCTCTACTTCTTGTTTATTGCTAATATTCCGGTTTTGAACGGGTTATTGGCTGCATGTAAACGTAGTCATTGTTTTGCAGCAAGCGTGGAGCCAAGGAAAGGTGATGTTTCAAGACGAGAGGATTTTCTTTGATCAAGATTATTCTCCCGAGCTACAAAAGAAGCGAGCTAAGGTTCACGCAGTCGTCAAGCAGCTAAAGCAGAAGGGCATTCGGGCAAAGTGCCTGTATCCAGCACGACTGAAAGTCGAGATGGACTCGGGAGAAAAAACTTTTCCCTCGCTGACAAACACTTTGAGAGAGATGGGTGTAGAGGTGCAGTGCGGAGAGAAAGAGCGCATCGAGGAGAAACTAACTGGAGGATGGAACATTGGCGCGAAGAAGAGGAGAACCGACACGCTGGCGATAGCTGACTTGAAGGCTACGATTCAGGAGGATGAGTAGTCGGAAGTATGTAACACTTCAAATGTATTTCGGTTTGATTTCAGACTAGGGCTGCTAAAGGTATACATAAGGTTAAGAGTGTATGAACAATGCATAGACAGAAAGCAATAATAGCATAATACAAAATAAAAAAAGTAAAGTTGTCACAAAGGGTTAGAAAAAGGTCTGACGGACTCTTGATGTTTACATGAGTGGTTCACACTCACTAAGACCTTTCTTACGTGCTAGTGTAATACTGGTCATTATTGCACATTGGGTGCTTTTCTCCACAGAGGGATTAGGTCACCACTCTGTGTCCCATTATCCCCGGGGGTCAGACATGGTTATAGTTTATTCTCTGTGTCTGACTGGAAATGTGCAAGTTCTGTTCTATGCTCATAATGTTATTGTTTTGTTCTATCTGAGGCAGGTTGCACATTTATTTTTGTTTAACTTGGTACATTTGGAGTTAAATTATTTGATTTGTTTTTGGCTAACAGATGCTTATGAGAGGTTCAGGCGGTGTTACATGAATCAGTATAAATACAATGATGGCATTACTTAATTTAATTACCTACAACATAAAAGGAATGAACAACCCAATTAAAAGAAAAAAAGATACTGGGACAGTTGAAGAAAATGCAGTGCTCTATAGCCTTACTTCAAGAAACTCACCTCTCAGAAACAGAACACCAAAAATTAAAAAGAGAATGGGTGGATCAGGTTTACGGTAGCTCTTATGGGAAACGTAAAAAGAGAGGTGTAGCTATGCTATTTAGTAGGTCTGTGTACTTTCATTGTGAAAAGGTTTTCCAGGATACAGAGGGTCGTTATGTTATGGTCATAGGAAGGATTGCTGGTTTTAAATGAACTCTTTTGAATGCCTATGGACCAAATGAAGATTGTCCACAATTTTTCAAAAAGCTTGCACGTTTGGTAGCAGATCATGGGGAAGGTTTTTTTTTAATGTGGGGGGGACTTAAATTGCGTACTGAATAATAGAATAGATAAATTACCATCATCAAAGCAGAATGTCGAGAAGTCTAATGAATATGATGAAGGAATTAGGGTTGATAGACGCTTGGCGCCATCTTCATCCAAAAGAGAGAGACTTCACCTTTATGTCACAAGTGCGTGGAAGCTACTCACGGTTGGATCGTTTTTTGGTGTCCGAAAAGGACACGTACCGAGTTAAAAACTGTGTTATTGAGCCGATGACCGCTTCGGATCTTAGCCCAGTACAAATGACACTTGATTTGGGATTGGAGCCGTGTATGAAGTATTGGAGAGTTAATGTTTCGTTATTGACAGATGTTAATATAAGAGAGGAAATAAGGTCAGCAATAATGGAATATTTTGCTTTGAATGACAATGGAATGGTCTCACCTACTGTTTTATGGGACGCAGAAAAAGCCACAATAAGGGGGAAAATAATATCTATAGGATCAAAGTTAAAGAAAGACCGACTTAAAAAACAAGTAGAATTAGAAACTGAAATCAAGAGATTAGAAAATGAGCATAAACAAAGTGGAAAGCGAGAAGTATTTAATAAACTTAAAGAGAATAGAGCCAAGTTAGATGAGATTCTGACCTATAAGGCAGAGGGTGCCCTTAGGTTTATCGATAGAAAATACTATGAATTGGGAAACGAGGCTAGCAGGTTATTATCGTTTCAACTACGGAAAGCGCAAGCTAGTCGAACAATTCCTAAAATTAAACAACCTCGTACCGCCGATGTCGAAACTAGTCCAAAAGCAGTAGCAAATACCTTTGCCGAATATTATGAACAATTATATAAGGGTCGACGTCGGGAATTGAAAGAAGAAAAAATACGTGATTTCTTTAAAAATCTTAAATTAGACAAGCTGACTGCAGATGAAGCCTCTGCGTTAGTAGAGCCAATTAGAGAAAAGGAGGTGAAAGAAACAATTATTAAATAAAAAACTAACAAAACGCCGGGAATAGACGGGTTTGCAGGAGATTATAATAAAGTGTTTGTTGATGACCTCATTCCAGCATTATGTAAGTTTTATAACTATGTTTTAAATTCAGGGAACCCTCCAGAGTCATGGTCTGAGGCTATCATCGCAGTCCTGCGTAAGGAAGGAAAAGATCCATTGCAGTGTTCCAGTTATCGTCCTATTAGCCTCCTGTGTGTGGATTATAAAATATGAACATCTATTTTAGCAGCTAGAGTACAAAAATACATTAGGAAATTAGTAAAACCAGATCAGACGGGGTTCATTTCAGGTCGCCAAGGGACAAATAATATAAGGAGAGCATTAAACCTGCAGTCGCTTACGGCAAAGGGTACTCAAACGTCAATGCTTCTCGGCTTAGATGCTGAGAAAGCATTTGATCGGGTAGATTGGCAGTTTTTAGAACAAACGTTAATCGAGATGGGCTTCGGTAAAAACTTTACCTTTTTGGTTTCGGCTGTTGTACAAGAATCCCAAATCAAAAATTAGAGTTAACGTAAGACGGGGTGATTCTCTCTCACCCGTTCTCTTTGCTCTCAGTATCGAGCCTCTAGCGGAGGCAATACGACAGGATGTCCAGATTGAGGGGGTTGAGGATGGTGGGGGGAGAGTTCGTAAAATTTCCCTTTTCGCTGACGATATCCTGCTCTTTATGAAACATCCCCTTTGTCTCTGTTTGGCAGAGTTGAGACCGTAAGGATGAACCTGCTTCCGCGTTTCCTATTTTTATTCCAGTCGTTGCCCACTTTCAATATGTTAAACAAATTAATTTCTCAATTTATACGGCAACACAAAAGACCCAGAATTAAACTTAAAACACTTCATCTGGCTAAAAATAAAGGTTTGGCTTTGCCAAATATAAAATTGTATTATTGGGCAGCTCAACTAGCAGCAATTGTGACTTGGATCAGTGGAGATGAGGAAGCAAAGTGGACCCAAATAGTGCAAGGGGAAGTTAAGGGTGCACAGCTGTCTGCCCTACCCTTTATGGATCTAAAACATGTCAATAAAATGAAGATTGAAAATGAATGGATAAAACATACAATAAAGGTATGGGCAGAAGTAAAGAAAATGCTTAAGGATGTTGGAACAATTTCTCGAGCTATGCCCATAGTGGGTAATATAGATTTTCCACCTTCAGTTGGTGACTATGGTTTTAGGAAATGGGCAGTTAAAGTCCTCGTTATTTTTAATCAGCTCTTTGAAGAAACGCACTTAAAGTCTTTCACGCAACTTCAGGAACAATTCGATTTTCCCTCAAGTGATTTTTATAGATATTCCAGTGGATGATATGCACAGCACACGACTTGCCTCCCTGACTGGCTTCGGGAGGGGCGGATGTGCGCATGCTAGTGTTAATTTCGTCAGACGAGACTAAATATGTTCGTCAACGACCTTTTTTTCCATGACTAAGACGAGACGATGACGAGACTGCGCCAATGTCCAAAAACGCTGACTAAGACTAAATTAACATGCATTATATTAAAAAAGACGAGACTAACATGTTTGGCATAAAATAAAAACTAAGATAAAATCTCTCTTCATTTTCGTCTACAATCGTCTACTTTTTCATCATGAGATAGAATATTCAGCTGTTACTGAGACCCGGTGCTACGGCACCGACAGGTGCCCTAACAACCGTTATCTACCGGACCGAATAGCCTGTGCTTCTCTCTGATGCTCCTAATCGGACGTTAGAGTCAATCGAAACATCGCTGCACGGGGCGCTAGTTAACACTATCCTTGGCAGCAGGTAACGTTAGCCCACCGTTAGCTAGCAGTTGGATTTAACACAGTTAAAATGCTGACAGCTAAACAGTGTAAAGGTTTGTCTCTATTTCCAACACGAGACGTATGACAGTCTGCAGCTGCCGTTGTCTGAAAAACAACACGTTGCGTTCACTTGAAATACGCCTCGCCAGTTTCGTACTGCATTTATTTTGTTGTAAAATATCCTTTCCTCATGCAGTTGTTTTTGTCGTTAAGGAAGAGGCTCAATATGTATATTATATATATATATATATAATATATATATATAAATATATATATATATATATATATATATATATATAAATATATATATATAAATATATATATATATATATATATATAGCATTTATTTATTTTTATAACTATTTGTCTGAAATGGTTATCAGAAATAATTTATTTAAAAAAAGACTAAAATGTTTTGACAAAAACTTGACTAAAATGGCGAGACTTTTAGTCAACTAAAACTTGACTAAGATACCTTGAGTTCTCTTTTGACTAAAACTAGACTAAAATGATGAGACTTTTAGTCGACTAAAACTTGACTAACAAAAATTTTTGGCATAAGACTAAGACTAAATTAAAAATAGGTGACAAAATTAACACTAGCGCATGCGCGTTTGTTTCAGAACGCAAGACAAAATAAGAGTGTTCTTGCAAAACAGAACATGGCAAAATAATCGTTTTTTTCTCGATTATACTATTTTGGTGATCGTTGGGAGCCGAAATTGAAATCGAAATTCAATTAATTGCAAGGCCCTAATTCGCATAGCGCTTTTCTAGTCTCAACGACTACTCCGAGCGCTTTAATGGTCCCGTGGCATGAAAATTTCACTTTATGAGGTTTTTTAACATTAATAGGTTTAAACCGAGCCCCGGGTATCCCGCTCCGCCTTTGAGAAAATGAAAGCTCAGATGGGCCGATCTGGAATCTTGCTCCTCGTGAGGTCGTAAGGAGCGAGGTTACCTCCCCTTTCTCTGGTTTGCCCGCCCAGATAATTTGGCCAGCCCATGACAGAGAGAGAGAGAGAGAGAGAGAGAGACATCATGGCTTTCAAACGAGCAAAGTGGCAGTTGGTCAAGGCCGCACCCCCACCCTCCACCTTGCCCCGCCTCTCTCCTCCTCAATAGCTACAGACACAGAAATGGCACATCCTAAGAAAAGCTCATCAGTGCAGGGGTCACCAACACGGTGCCCGCGGGCACCAGGTAGCCCCCAGGCCTGTTGTAAAAATGAAAATTGAATATTGATATTATCTGTTTCACACCTTGTTAAGTCATTGTTGATAATTATTGTGAGAAATCATTAACGTGATCAGTGTCTTCACATAGATGAGTATCATTAATAATCATATATAACTAAAGGCAAACTGAGCAAATTTGTTATTTCGGAAGAGCGTATCAAACCCTTTGTATGACCCATGAAGTAGCTCTCAGTTTCAAAAAGGTCGGTGACCCCTGCGCTAGTTGATGCTGTGATTTTGGCGAGGTGTTATCAATCGCTCCGATTGTCGTAAACATATAAATACTGCAGTGACTCCCGTGCGTAATGCTGCGAGATGGCACTGCTGGCCAATATGCCCGTTTACGTTTTCTAAAGCCGAGCTCTTGGATCTGCGTACCGAATTGGCGAACGAGTTTTTTTTTTTTTTTTTTTTAAATAAACATTATATATAATCTTCAACTTTATCGCTAAGGCTCGTTTGTATATAATTCATAGTTCTGCTAAATATTATCATCCCAGAGTGCCGTAGTGCCTGCCATTTTGGACGTACGTAATCTATAGACCCTTTGAGATTTGCTCTGCGAGTCAGTCTGGCAAAGAGCCCATTCAAACCCATATGAATGGGGCGGGTTTTACGCGACGACGATAGCGCAGCGGCGGCGATCAGATACCGGTGTCGGTATCGGAACATCTCTACCCTTCACCCGCAGACGTCTACGTTGGTAGACTGTTACTAAAGCCTTTCCCAATGTTCTTTTCCTAAACCTTTTTCTTTTTTTTTCCTTTTTTATACACGCGTGTGACGGCGATGCCACGTGGCATGTATGTTTACGTCCGCCGTATAGACATACACGGGGGTAGCTCAAAATGCGTACAGATAACACGCCATTTGGCTTTAGGAAAGTGGTGTGTATGTTTACGCAAAGTCATGATGCCATGTTGTTGGAGGTGTGGACTACAGCTACTTTGACTGATAAAAACCCCTTAAACTTTTGGAGTTTGCTCTTCGCTAGAAGAACGCGCTTACGTGAGCCACGCCTCGCCGAAAAGAGTTTTCGGAGGATCTACGATTGACAATCGTCGATTTACGTAAAGTTGGCGAGGGTTACAAAGTTATTTCAAAGACAAATTGTGACGTTTTGGGAGAGTTGCTACTCTACCGACAAGTGGTTGCCCAGTCAAAATGACACCAAAGACTCATCGATGAGGTCAAGAAACGATCCCCAATGACATCGTTGGAACTGGCTAACATCTCTTTTCACAAGTCTACGATAGGTAAAACAGCGGGACGCCGTGGAGGAAGCCGCGGCTTACTAAAAAGAACATTGCCGCACTCCTGAAATTTGCAAAAGAGCGCACCAAATTACCCAAAAATAACATGGGTGGTTCCCAATGACGTTCTTCGCAAGTAAAATTAATGATCACTGGATTGACATTGGCATTGGATTTTGGGTGTTTAATTTTATAGCATTTGTGGTCTTCCTGGGTTAATTTTGACCCGGTGGTGCAATGGGGCACTATTGCGCTTTACAGCAGATGAACACACACGGAAACACACACAAACACCCACACACACATACACCCCCCCACCCCCACAAACACACATTCATATAAACAGCAGCTGAGAACTACCTCATGTAATGGATCACATTATTGTGCTTTCCAGCACATGGAAATGCACCCACCCAAACAAACACACACACACACGGACAACAAACATGCACATGTACTAGGGATGGGCATTCAATTAAATTTTCTTTGTCGATTGTCGGGAGAATTACCGATCGACTATTGATTAATCATTAATATTTTTATATTAAAATTCATTATTTATTTAACTTTTTATAAATTAAAAATGCAGTGAAAATACAAAAATACAGCGCGTTTTTCCTCGATAAGATCTTAATTACAAGAACAACAACTAGAGGTTATAGATATACAGTATCTCACAAAAGTGAGTACAACCCTCACATTTTAGTAAATATTTCATTATATCTTTTAATGGAACACTAAATGAAGAAATGACACTTTGCAAAAATGTAAAGTATTAAGTTTCCAGCTTGTATAACAGTGTAAATGTGCTGTCCCCTCAAAATAACTCAACACACAGCCATTAATGTCATGGGGTACTTTCCATAAAATCATCTCTCAATGCAAATCAAACTAGCTATTAGGCTAACTGACATAAAACCATGCCAATCTCTAGGTATGGTGAAGGGTATGTGATGATGTGGGGCTATTTTAATTCCAAAGACCAAGGGCCTTTAAAAATCAAAATCTGCCTGCCTCTATGGGAATTTAACATAGAGGTGTACTGACTTTTGTTGCCAGCGGTTTAGACATTAATGACTGTATGTTGAGTTATTTTTAGGGGACAGCACATTTACACTGTTACACAAGCTGTAAACTTAATACTTTACATTGTAGCAAAGTGTCATTTCTTCAGTGTTGTCCCATTAAAAGATATAATGAAATATTTAGTAAAATGTGAGGGGTGTACTCACTTTTGTGAGATACTATAGATATAGATTATAGATATATGCGCTGCGGTGCTCTGAAGCAGCAGAACCTGCAGCTGTGAGCCAGCGTTCTTAAAAAGAGACTCTCGTTTGTTCCAAAATAATAAATAAAAAGAATCATGTTAAATAATAACTTAACCAAAAACATAATAATACTTAGATCTGGCAGGTTTTGTCAAAATGTAACTTAAAACTATCCAAGGCACGGGACAAAGCCTAATAAAAAATAACCAGTAGGCTAACTCAGATACAACTTCTGCACCAGTCTACTGATTTGTGTTGAGAAAGATAAGCATGTTGACATGATCTGGGGTCAGACGCGACCGCTACCTGGTGACCGTCAGTCCAGCCGCCCAAAACACCCGCATTGCCGGGATTCACAGGTTGCCTACCTCGGCGCTAACTTGGCCAGACCGGGGAACCTTATTCCGTTCTTCGTAGTGAGTTTCTACCAGTCTGGTGATGGCACGTCGTGACGGAATGTGATATGCTGGTTCCAATATCCATGTCAATGAACTTGCAGGTCCCTTGGGTCATTTTCTCTGCTCGTTGTGCATCGCAGCTCCTCCGTGCTAACGCCGCGTTTATGCTACGTTGAGACTGAGAGCAGGATGCACCGCGGCCGCCACCGACATTAACCAGGGTCAGATGCACTTTGTTTAGTGGTAGGCTACATCATTTGAGTCGTGGCCATGTTGTACTTATACATCTCCATGTTTGCAGTGAACTAAGTAGTTTTGCTGCCACAGTGTGGCAGCATTTAATTGCTTCAAGACTCGCACTACGCAACCAGCATTAGTTTAATCGATAACAAATTAACGTGATCGATGAAATTCTTAATAATCAATTATCGATCGTTGAGTAATCATGCCCATCCTTAACATGTACACGTGTGTACGCACATGCATTCGCACACACACACACACACACACACAGTAGCTGAGACCGGCAATGGATCACACTACTGTACTTTTCAGCAGATGCACACGCACACACGGACACACACAGGGCATGAAATTAATATCCGCCAAATGCGGGTGAATTTTGCAATTGGCGGGTAACACTGTCAATCTACCTGCTACTTTGGCGGGTAGCCAATGAGAATTGAGTGATTCAGATGTGTAACTATCGGTAAGCAGGGTACGCAGTTGCTTACGGGCCTGGTCCAATCAGGGGCCCGCATCACTGGAAGACATTGATTGACAGCCGGGGCTCCCTATCGCGCAGCCACTGACCAAGCGGGAGGGAGAACGGGTCAAATTAATTTCCTTGTTTATGTTATGAAGACGAGATGTGTGTGTGTGACTCGAATATCTCACATTTACCAACAAAACGTACAGCGAAAGACCGTGCAAAACATTTCAGACCATCGTGCCAACATGTATACATGCATTTGAGAAAATGTTGCGCGTCAAGAAGCTGGCCGATGCCCAGCTTTATGCAAATTAATCGCGTTGAACACGACGCGACTATCCAGTAGAAGTAGACGAAAATCTTTCAAACTAACCTGTGTTGATCTGAAATGAAGACAGATTCAGCAACTGCATGGCCTATTTCTCGCTTAAAATGTTTTCAGAAACACATTTCGGTGAACTATTTTTGTAAAATACGAGATCGTATTCTCAACAAGCCGCCATGACACTCTGTTGAAATTCTTGAGTAGCCACACCCACGTCATGCATTCGTCCAATCAGCTGCTGGTTAGGGGCGTGGAGCATCAACCATGGCTGTATGACGTCACGACACCACGCTTCAGTCGTGTCGGACATATGGATCTGTACCGCAAAAGCCGTTATATACTAGACGCATCCAAGGTGGCGCGCGACATCGTGACGTCAAAATTATGTAATATCCGGCTGGCGCGTCCGATTTATGGCACGCGAGCCGAGACAGCTCTTTTTTTTTTCAGTGGCACGCGACAAAGCGGAAACAAGGTGATTATATACTAGACGCAGCGCTGGTGGTCGCGAGACTAGCTGCAGTCTTCTCCTGAACAGCCACTCTGAGAGTCCTGGCATCCGGTTGTCGGCGAACTCATTCAGGCCTCCTGTTCCGCTTTGTCGCGCGCCGCTGAGAAAAAAAAAAACTTGCACGACCTCGGCTCGCGCGCCATATATCGGAAGCACCGGCCGGATATTACATCATTTTGACGTCACGCTGTCGCGCGCCACCTTGGATGCGTCTAGTGTAAAAACCCTTACAGGAGGCCTGAATGAATTCGCCGACAACCGGATGCCAGAACTCTGAGTGACTGCAAGTCTCTCTGGTAAACTTACTGGGTTAAGTTGAGTTCTTTTATGGTGAATGAAAGGCTTGATCCGATGAAGTAGGTCATTGAATCAAATCGAAGCATTGACGGCAATGCTGCTGCCAGTTCTGCCGTTTGTTTACCTTTTTCTTCTTCTTCTAGCCAGTAGAAATAGCAACATCAGTAGCCTTTGCTCATTAGCGCCGCCGGTGTTCAGGAGAAGACTGCAACTAGTGTCGCGACCACCAGCGCAGGTATAAATAGTCACGGCAATTTCATGACGTCACATATGCACGCGCCAGCTCGGCTGCGGTTACTGTAAAACACGCTTAAGTCTCTGAAAGTTGCTGCTGTTTCATCTTGTCAGCTGTCTGCAGCGGGCGGGGCTGTTGCTCCGTTTCCCCCGCGAATGACGCGCACACACACACACAAACACACACAATCTCACAAACACACACAATCACACACGGTGGATGCAGGAAAAAACGCAGATGAGACCTACAGGATGACCTAAATTGAGGACAGCTACTTTATTGTAAGTGCAATGTAAAGTTAAAGTCAAATATGAAACCGTATGAATGTGAGTCACAGCCCAGGATAGGAAATGAACTAACATTGTAAAGGTCAACAAGCCACTGACAGATATGTTCATATTTGATTCATTCAATAAATTATTATTTTGTGTCTTAAATCCACCAGCCGTTTTCATATTATACCAACATCATCATCCTGAGCCTTTTTGGTAAGGTTCCTAGAAAATCTCAGCCCAGAGTAATTCATTAATAGTACTAATTATTATTCTCCCCAAAACAAGTTTCCTTTTTATTTATTTTTTTATTTTTAAGAACTATACAAAAAAAGTTGCAACAACTCGTGTTATGGTCCACATTCACCAGTGTTTTTTTGTTGTTGTGGTGCGCGTAGGCTACTCCTGATTTTGTCAGTCCTCTCATCTCTTATATGCAGTGGCGTAACAAGCCAACACCGGACCCCTATGCAGGATTATCAAGGCGGGCCCCCCCTACTACAGCACGTGATGACGGCGCAATGTCCACGAGTAGGCTACCATGAATAGGACAGGACAGGATCATAGAGACACAGCGAGTCCTGTTTTTCACCTTTTATGAGGCAAAAAATAAAAGTCACTTTGGTCACGCTGGTAAAAAGTCACTTTGGCAGGTGGATTTAATAATCCACCTGCCAAAGTGGCTGGTGGTCAAAAAAGTTAACTTCATGCCCTGGACACACATGTACGCAGACACACACACACACACACACACACACACACACACACACAGAGCTGAGACCTGTCAGACTGATCTCATGAAGTGGCGTATGACACTCCAATTCATATGCCATGATTTGCGTGTTATAGAGACGTATAATCGCTATTTCGCGTTTATCATCTATACAATCTACATCCCCAGATTCCCCCGTTCTCATTTTAGGGGATTTTAATGGCTGCAGGCTAAATAAGTCACTTCCAACCTATCAACAATATGTGACATGTGCCACTAGAGGCGACAAAACAATCGATCTCTGTTATGGCAACGTAAAGAATGCATACAAAGCGTACAAAAAAACACCTCTTAGCACTGCAGATCATAATGTGGTCCATCTGATCCCTGCTTATCGTACAAAACTACAGAGAGAGGGCGTGACCAAGAAGCTGGTGAAAAGGTGGGACGATAATGCAGTTGAGTCTCTAAAGGGTTGCTTTGACAGCACAGACTGGGAGGTGTTGACTGAGGGGAGTAGCCTAGAAGAAGCCACTGAAGTGGTCACCAGTTATATCACCTTCTGTGAGAATATGATTGTCCCGCAAAAAACTGTGAAGGTATTCTCCAACAATAAACCCTGGATTACAAAAGCACTAAAATCCACTATTAATGAAAAGAAAATAGCATTTAACTCAGGAAAAAGAATTGAGTCTAAACTCATTCAAAATAGACTGAACAAGGAAATAAAATTAGCAAAGAAAGGATATAAGGAGAGAGTGGAGAAATTATTTCGGGAAGGCAAAGCTAGGGATGCCTGGCGAGGTGTTAAAACACTGGCTGGTCTCCCCATTAACAACTCAGCCCTATCTGGGACAAGGGACTCTGTCAATATGGCAGAGGACCTTAACCAATTTTACTCCAGGTTTGACCAGATTGACTATTCTCAAGAGAGGAAGGAGTTAATAGCTGAGATCACTCCTATGATATCTGTCCAAGCAAACTTGGAGTTGCGGCAGGAGGAAGTGGAACTTATGCTGAAGAGGATGAAACCCAACAAGGCACCAGGACCTGATCAGATCTGTGGTCGTTTGCTAAAAGCCTGCTGCAGCCAGCTAGCAGCTGTTTTCTGTCATCTGTTCAACCGCTCTCTCTCAGAACATTTAATTCCAGCAACATGGAAATCCTCAGTCATCTGCCCAGTAGCTAAAAGAGCAATACCCACCTGTAACAATGACTATCGGCCGGTGGCATTAACTTCTCTGGTGATGAAAGGTTTTGAAAGGCTTGTTCTTTCCCAGTTACAGGAGGAGGTCAGCTTGCACGTTGACCCCCTTCAGTTTGCATACAAACGGCACAGAGGTGTGGATGATGCTATATTAACGCTGCTACATGGCACTTATTCACATCTCGAAAAGCCCAAATCCTTCATTAGATTGGTCTTTGTGGATTTCTCGAGTGCTTTTAATACAGTACAACCACACCTGATGGGAAAAAAATTGCTTCAAATGGATGTGAACCCGCACCTCATTCTATGGATCCTATCATTTCTGACAAATAGACATCAGAGGGTCCGAGTCAACGGTCACCTCAGCTCGTCTAAGACAGTTTCCACCGGTTCACCACAAGGCTCTGTAATCTCACCAGTTCTGTACACACTATACACTAATGACTGTAGGAGCAATAACCCAGGTATAATATATACTAAATATTCTGACGACACTGATCATGGACACCACTAATTCACTACGAGAGTTGCAGACTGAGATGGACATTTTTGCGGTGTGGTGTAAGCAGAACTGTCTTGACCTTAATGCTTCGAAAACAAAGGAACTGGTAGTTGACTTCCGTAAGGATGTTTCCATTATCCCCACTTTGTTAGTCAACAATCAGCCAATAGAAAGGGTAGAATCATATAGATACCTTGGGACAATACTTGATCATAAACTTACATTTCAACTAAATAGTGAGAATATTTTCTCCAAGTGTCAGCAGCGACTCTTTTTCTTGAGGAAGCTACGTAAACTCCAGGTTCATCAGTCAGTGTTGATAGCTTTTTACAAATGTTTCATTGAGTCTGTAATAACTTTCAACATATCAGCTTGGTTTGGATCACTATCTAACATTCATCGTAACACACTAAACAAAGTTATAACAATAAGTAGTAAAATAATTGGACAGGTGCAGGAACCACTCATCAGTATTTATTACAGGAGGACAAAAACAAAAGGAACACAAATAGCCTCAGACGCTACTCATACACTGCACAGTCACTATTGTCTTTTACCTTCAGGCCAGAGATACAGATCACTTATATTCAGGACCAAGAGAGCCATGACAAGTTTTGTGCCTACATCTATCAGAAATATGAATGATTGACACATTTACTATTTTAACTTTTTGTAATGTAATTTATGTAACTGTTTTTTAATGCTTAATGCTTATTTATCATGTATGTATCTACTGTACTTTGCAAGCTTTGGTTACTGTTTATGTTACTATTTATTGGTAACTATTTACAATTTGTCTATATGGAACTGTGTGTGTGTGTGTGTGTGTGTGTGTGTGTGTGTGTGTGTGTGTGTGTGTGTGTGGGTGTGTGTGTGTGTGTGTGTGTGTGTGTGTGTGTGCGTGCGTGCGTGCGTGTGTGTTAGATTATGCTGTGTTCGTGGTACTGTACATGCACAGATGCACAACAAAAATGAAGTTCCTAACGGATAAATAAAGTTCTTTGAATTGAATTGAATTGAATTATCAACGCCGTTGGCCTCCATTGACTTACATTACCATGGTATTGCGTGTGAAATGATGCCGTATGAAAGGTCGAAAATTTGTCTTTTCCTAAACCCAACCCCCGTTCGTCTTTTCAACCTAAACCCAACCCCGTTCTTCTTTTCCTGATCCCAACCGTTTCTTCTTTTCAACCTAAACCCAACCCCGTTCTTCTTTTCCTAATCCAAACCGTTATTTTTCTTTTCAACCCAACCCCCACACGCCACGTGGCTTTAGAAAGACGTTGCAGACTCCAGTCAGCTGTATACAATGTAGACATATGAAAATGCGTACAGATAACACGCCTTTTGGCTTTAGGAAAGTGGCATGTATGTTTACACAAAGTCATGATGTCACGTTGGCCCTACAATATATCACACTATTGTGCTGCCCTGACATAAAAATCTACACAGACACACACATGTGCACGCACACACACACAAATACAGACACAACTTCAAACTATAGCTTTGTAAACTTGTTATAACACCTTTGATGTGTCTTTTCCTAAATGGAGACAAGACAATTTTCTGTAAATTAGTTTTGTCCTTTTTGTTAGCTCTCCGTTATTTGTGAATACAATTGCATTAGTTCATTTTGACCTGCATATCCTGGCTAATAATTGTCACATACCAGCCATTAATCCAAAACAACTAATGATTTCTCCTCATTTTACTCAGAAATTGGGTATCATTTCATGTAAAGGAGGTCTGTTGAACATAAATGGAAAAAATAAGTTTAAAACTAGTTGTGATGATTTCGAATGAAGTTGGATAAAACTAGTAACACAGAATTGAGTGATAAATTATAACTGTCTATGCTTTATAAACAAGCAAAGCAGACCAGGTCACTTTTGATCTGCGAAGACACCAGGTGTGATTATTGGCTGCCATTAAAAATAAAATAAAATGGTTTCAAACCAGTATCCTTACTAATCACTAACATACCAGTCAGTGATTATCCATAAACATAGGTTCATCTGATCTCAACTATAATGAAAATAATTCATAACTTATGCTTATTATACTCCAAACATTATGTATTATTTCATGTAAATGGAGTTTATTCACCATAAATTCAAAAAATAAGTGTAAAGCTAGTGGTAATGAGTTGGAATGAAGTTGTAGAATAGAATTGGGTAATCATTTATAGAGGACAACAGGTGTGATTATTTGCTGCCATTAAAAAAATTGAAATGGTTTCAAAACAGTATCCTGACTAAACTTTGACTTATACCAGTCTGTGATAACCCATCAACATATGTTCCTGTTTATCTAAACTGTTAGTCAAAATAATTCATAATTTCAGCTTTTTTTTAACTCAGAAATTAGGTATAATTTTACATCGGATCCAGAACCCCCCCCCCCCAAACTCAAAAGTAGACACTAACTAACTAACCAGACCTCTGTCCTGAAAGCAATAGGACACAAAAAAGACCGCAACAATGCATCAGCCGCCACGGATGTGCTCAACGTCTGCATTGAAAGCTTGCATAAAAATATCCAGCGCATCAGCCTTTGATTTGTGTTACGCATTTTCTGCAAAAACACGAGAGGATTACTTTCAGTAAAAACGCTGACGGGAACATTAGATGACTTTGTCAACTACTTTGTAAAAAAGATAGATGATGTACGCTCTTAATTCTCCACCACACTTGCTGAAATCATCTTACCATCCATCACAGCCAGTACTAGGGCTGGGCATCTTTCTAAATCTTTCGATCCGGTACCAATTTTGATACCTCCGTTTCGGTACCGTTTTAAAATCCATTTCGTCATCAACAAAAATGCGTGTGTGTGTGTCTCTGTCAATATGCAGAGAGGACAGATAAGCTTAAGCTTACGCTTACGCGCTCAGACGTTTCTGGAACCGAAATTTGGTACCGAAAGATAAATTATTTTTTAATACTCGTAGGATCCGAGTATTTCTTTCGGTGTCCGGCCCTAACCAGTACTCTTTCCTTTCACCCCTCTCTCTCCAAATCAAATTCTTACTTTGATTACATCCGCCCGTCCAACCACCTATTTATAATCAACTCTCTACCTATCTCTACCAGAACGGCTTTCTTGAGCCCCACAAGTCTGGCTTCAAGAAACTGCCCTCCTCGCTGTCACTGAGCAGCTTCGCATCGCTAGAACAACCTCTCTCTCTTCCGTCCAAGACTGAGCTTCTTTTCCTTCCAGGGAAGGGCTCTCATAACCAAGACTTGACTATAACAATTGACAACTCTGTGGTACCCAGACTGCTAGAAACCTGGGTGTGACACTTGACGACCAACTCTCCTTCATGCCAACATTGCTACAACTACCCGACCGCGTAGATACATGCTGCGTAACATCAGAAGGATACGTCCCCTTCTAACACAGAAGGCGGCTCAGGTTCTGGTTCAGGCTATAGTCATCTCACGTCTAGACTACCGCAACTCCCTCCTGATTGGCCTGCCTGCAAGTGCAATCCGGCCCCTGCATCTCATTCAGAAGGCAGCAGCTCGACTTGTCTTCAACCTCCTCAAGTTCTCTCACACTACACCGCTCCTCCGCGCTCTTCGCTGGTTACCAATTGCCGCCCCCATCCACTTCAAGACACTAGTACTTGCATACGGGGCCATGAACGGATCAGCCCCAGCATACATCCAGGACGTGGTCAAACCCTATACCCCAACCTGCCCACTCCGCATCAGCCAACCTGCTTGCTGCCCCCTCACAGCGAGGGACACCGACTGTTTGCTGTCCTGGCTCCTAAATGGTGGAATGAGCTCCCTATTGACATCAGGATGGCCGAAAGCCTACACGTCTTCAGATGCACGGAGGATTCACGAGTTTTGCCACGGCAGATTTTTTCCTTGTGGTCGTTGATGGATATTGCACAAATGGATACTGCACAGATACCTCTTACTATGGAAGTAGCAACTTTTTCTGCGAGTTGAACTCTGCATCAACGATGTGCCCTGAGGCGGTGAGTAGAAAGGGACATTGCATTCTGTTTACAGACCTGCTGTGGTTCAGCTAGCAGCTAGTAACGCATTATTATTGATCTGTGATATCGTCGGAGTCAGAATTTATTCATACAGTGTATGGTCAGAGTGCTAGCTTGTGGAGTATGACGTAAGTGTTTCCAACGTGTTTAGCTGCTAGCCCTTTCCCTAGGTTGGAGCGTGTGGTATCTAGCTTGGTTTTGTGACCCAAGTTCAATGAATGGCCAGTGTATCAGTCTCAGTTTTGTTGAACGTTAAAAAGCCTACACGTTAGGCTTTATTTGTGCGTGTAAGTGAATATGTACGTGTTTTGTGTATGTGACAACAACGTTAATCCAGCCCTTTGCCTAGTAGACTTGCTAGCATGCTGGATAACAGCTAAACATATCTCTCTGTCCTCTGCCTGATGTGAGCGTTTCAGCGCCCTGTCTCTGCGGCAGATAGCATCGGTGGTGTTAGTACTTGCCGTTGGTCTATCGGTCTGCCCTGTACTGTAGCCTGAAAAGTCGATCATTGAGGGTATGGCCTCAGGTTTCAGTCTGTTGGACTTAACCCTCACCAGTGACCCTGTTGTATCGAAAGCCTTAGCCCTATACAATTCATCACTGCAGCCAGGGGCAATACAGTATGACCCCCAGACCTGTTGGTTGCCGTTTCCTCAGCCATGTCCGTTAGCCTCTGACTGTTTACATTCTATGGCTGCTTACCATGCCAGTGACGTAGCCGGTTGTGGAATTCCAACATGGCGGCGCCCGTGTAACAACAACAATACTTTCAATGTACCATTTTATCCCTTTTAACAAATTCAGCCATTATAATCATTGTACCAACAAGAAGAAATAAAATACATCTGTTATATCACCTTTACTCAAATTCCAGTTCAGTTCTTTAATTGGAAGTCGCTTTGGATAAAAGCGTCAGCTAAATGACATGTAATGTAATACTATACTATGACTTTTTTTCAACACACTATAGTATTACTTTTTTTTTTTTACATACTGTACAATGACTTTTTTCGACTTTTTTCCACATCCTATACCATGGCTTTTTTTCGACATACTATACTATGCCTTTTTTCGACATACTATACCATGGCTTTTTATCATGATTTTTACAACACACCTTCACGACGTAAGAGTTTACTATGTATACTGTAAAGTATACTATGGCTTTTTTATGAAATGTATTAGTGCTTCTCTGTAATTGTGCACTTGGCAATAAAGAACTTGATTATGTAACTTAAATCATTGTGTGAACTTTCTTACGACATACTATACTATGGCTTTTTATCACTTTTTTCAAAAGACTATACTATGGCTTCTTTCGACATACTATACTATTACTTTTTTCGACATATACTTTTATTTTTTCGACATACTATACTATGTTTTTTTAATCACTTTTTTCGACATATTATACTATGACTTTTTTCAACATACTATACAATTAATTTCTTCGACTTTTTTTCGACATACTATACTATAGCATTTTATCACTTTTTTCGACATACTATAAAATTACTTTATTCGACTTTTTTTCGACATACTACACTATGGCTTTTTAATCATGATTTTTACGACACACCTTCATGACATAAGAGTTAAGGCTCTACAGAGGGTGATGAAATGTGCTCAGCACATCCCCAGGACGGAGCTCCCATCTATGGAGGACCTACACCTCACTGTGCAGGAAGATGCCAACAGGACTATCAAAGACCCAAATCACAGCAGTTTCATCGTCAATACCACAAATATATTTCGATATATGTCATAGTTTAACTTTTTTCTGATGGAACCGTGTCTTTTCATGAAATTTTTACATACATAGTATACTATGGCTTTTTTATTAAATGTATTAGTGCTTTTCTGTAATTGTGCAATTGGCAATAAAGAACTTGATTGTGTGACTTAAATCATTGTGTGAACTTTCTTACGACATACTATACTATGGCTTTTTAATCACTTTTTTCGACATACTATACTATGGCTTTTTAATCACTTTCTTCGACATACGAAGACATAGAAGACCCAGAGGAACAGTAGATCACTACAGAGAGACAGGAGGGACGCCTGCAGTCTGAAGGACTACAAAAAAAGATGGATGCAAACAAAGTATGGCAGTGGCGCATTATGCATGTAAAGACATTTTCGAGACCTCCAGAACCATTCTATCACAGCAATAGAATAGGATTAAATTTTAATGTAGCATCCAAGACACTATTTATCACTTTTTTCGGCATACTACACTATGGCTTCTTTCGACATACTACACTATGGCTTTTTATCATAATGTTTTCGACATACCTTCACGACATAAGAGTTAAGGCTCTACAGAGGGTGATGAAATGTGCTCAGCACATCCCCAGGATGGAGTTCCCATCTATGGAGGACCTACACCTCACTGTGCAGGAAGATGCCAACAGGACTATCAAAGACCCAAATCACAGCAGTTTCATCGTCTTGCTATTACTCAATACCACAAATATATTTTGATATATGTTATAGTTTAACTTTTTATGAAATTTCTGATGGAACTGTGTCTTTTTATGACATTTTTACATACATAGTATACTATGGCTTTTTTATGAAATGTATTAGTGCTTCTCTGTAATTTGCACTTGGCACTAAAGAACTTGATTGTGTGACTTAAATCATTGTATGAACTTTCTTACGATATACTATGGCTTTTTATCGCCTTTTTCGACATACTATACTATGGCTTTTTTCGACATACTATACTAGGGCTTTTTTCAACATACTATAGTTTGGCTGTTGGATCACTTTATTCGTCTTTTTATCACTTTTTTCGACATACTATACTATGGTATTTTTCGTCATACTATACTATGGCTTCTTTCGACAGACTATACTATGGCTGTTTATTACTTTTTTCGACATACTATACAATGACTTTTTTCGACATACTATATACTATGGCTTTTTCCGGGAAAAAAGGGGAAACGATCAGTCGAACGATGAACGCTGTGCTTGAGCTATGTTACTGGTTACTGGTTGCACAGAGTTCGTCGTTCGACTGATCCTGACTGTTTTCCCAAGATGGCGCCTCCCTGTATACATGAACGGTACAGTCTTTCCAGACTATCTTTTTAATAAAATGTCTGTACGCTTACAAAGTTGTCAATGCTTCAGTTTACATGTAGGGACCCTCATTAAGCTACTGTGGAAGTGTGGTGCTATTTTGAGCCTTGTTAGTGGTATAGAAATAGCGATTTCTTTTTACTTTCACGTGACCCAAGCTAATTAGCGGTTTATGCTAAAACTGGTCACATTCGATTAGCATGAAAACAAATCCCAGAGAACGGTCAACTCGGTACCCGTGTGTTATTCACCCCTAGGTTCATTTTTCACCGGATTTGTCCTTTAATGCATAACAGGCTGTCCACATAAAAATGTATGTTCAACAGAGTTTAATCATTGTTTACTGTACTACGTCATTGTATGGGCTACATTAATGATGTTTACAGAACCTGTTTATACTGTTGATAAGGCAGTTATGAATATAAGACAGTTTAAGTGTTCATTCTGTATTTTCCTCTTCAGTAAAATTAGCCAATGGGCTGCAGGTGCGCCGTATAGGGGGAAAAAGTTAGGACAATTCCAAGGACCCATGACTGACAGGGGCCCCCAAAAATAGGTAAAAACTAATTTAAAATTATTAAACCATCATCATTCAGAATATATATTTCAAATATAATAATACAATTAATGATCTCTTTGTTTTTACTTGTTTTTGGCAGTAAAAATCAAATATCCCCATTGACCAAAAAGTAAACATCCATATTGACCGACCACCCCCCTGTATCTGCATGAAATGGTTTGGTCCTGCCTTAGCGCACTCAGCGACGGTGTTTAGTTGCAGTCAGTAGATGCGCCAGAACTACAATGACCACGATGTTGCCAAGTAACGTTAAATCAAAATCTGTTTTTCAAATAAGGAAAGAGAGAAAAGAGAGGGAGGAAAGACAAAGGAAAGGGTGTCAAACTGTAACCCAGTTTTTCACGAAGAAAGGTGGGTAGCCTCTAGTCTGTGAGAGGTATTAACCTGTTGGCTTAATGTCCATAGTGAAATAAGCTAGCTAGCTACATAGCCTACATTTAATCACCATGTAATCAGTGCAAAGAAACGTTTAGCAAGATATTCATATTAAATCATTGTCCCTGCCCCTTTTAGCAGACTTTACAACAGATGAGTCAGCAGCACCCCAGTCTCCCCCTAACTGTGCCCCTCCCTGTCCCAGTGAAGAAGGTGAGCAACATTGTGTTCAATGACATGCCTGTTATTTGAGAGAAAAGTTTGGGTTTCCAGGAGTCCTTTGTTCTTATTCATACCTTTTAATTTGATGTCACTGGTACTGTTAGTGTGTTATGACCATATTCCAAACCTTAAAACCTTTTGATTTAGTGATCACTTGATCTGTTTTGTAGCACTATAATAACCTTGGTGTGGAAATTCCACTTTAAATTCCACAATGTCCACTTTATTTTCTTGTTGGCATGTATGTCCAGCTAAATCTGCTGTTTTCATTGTTTTGAGAGGATGTTAATTTATTTAGTTTGAAAAGTTAATATATATTTGTTTGTTCGTTTTTCTTTTTTAAAATCTTTCATTAATAATTATAATAATTAATAATAATAATAATATAATTTTGTTAAGAGAATTTTCCATTTTGTCATATTTTACAATAACAATACATTGAGAATGTAAAAGATGGTCTTCAGCACATTTTTTATGGTTGCTTTTAATCTTGCATCAAATACTGAACTGCATACTAGATTTGCATGCATGTACAAATCACCAGCAGTAAATATTGTGCTAGTACTAGTATTGAACTACAAGAAGCAAGACCGTTCCAAGCCTTTAATTAGAGTTATGTAAAGCTTTTGATGGGACAGTTAGGTCCTAGAGATGTGGTGACAACAGCTGCGCAGAGGGGGCCCAATTAGATTTTTTGTCATGGGGCCCAAAATTCCTGGCAGAATGGGCTGATGGGCTGAAAATATCAATAAGTGTATACATCACACATTTGTTTACATCCAGTTTCCCTAAATTTTTTATTTTAACTGTTTTTTTATTATGTTGTTTGTTTTATGCTCTATTTTGTGTGCTTAAATGTTTCACCGCTGCAGAGATCTAATGACCCTAGTGGGATCAATAAAGTTATATCCAATCTCAAAACTTTGACGCTTAATTCATCCAAAATCCTCTACATAATAAAACACTCAATACGTTAGTCTATGGTGAGCACTAGAGCTTGACCAACTAATACTGGCTTATCACAGAGTGGGCTGTAATTTGTATATACAAATAGAATAGAAATACAGTACAAACATGTTTTCAACTAATTTAGATTTTTTTTCTACAGAATTTCTATTATCATAGAGTGTTTCTGCATGAAGGGATAATCGTCACATAAGGTATGCTAATGTGTCAGTTTAACTCGCAAATATCAATTTGTGCCTCAAAAATCCGTAGCACATGGGACCTTTAATTTACATAATGCAGAAATCCTACTGCTAGAATTTGGACAATCGAAAGCAAAGCATAAATTGCACAAGGTAGCAAACGCACACAGCCTCATTTCACTTCATGTGGTTATCTTGTGACAGATTTTGTACCGGATCCTGACTGAATTATGCAGACAATGTAAATCCTACCTGTCTGCTCCCTGCAGGATAAAGTTATCTCAAGTTAGTGTGACCCAATTCTAAACGAGGCCGTCTCCATTAGTGCCTCTGTTTGGAAAAGGTTGTACATCATACTTTCAGTGGTCCATCACGTCTCACCTGAGTAGGTATCTGTGCTCTTAGAATGTTCTGCTCTGTTTCCATGGAGACGCCCGGGGCAGTGGTTGCCAAGTGTGGGCTCTGGTTGTCCGTTGCCAGACTGGGCATACCGGGCTGGCTGGCGTCCGTTTTCTCATCCGATCCATTCCCGAAGGCCAGGATTGCATTTCCTAGAAGACAAAAGCAGCCAAGACAATGTGTTAAAAGTGACATGACTTTTGGCAGTTTAACAGATAGACGTCGGTATTTATAAAATCGGTATTTTAAAATGTACTTGATTACGTTTTGAGTGAAGTATTGTATTTTGCTACATTTCAAATCCCATCCATTACGGAGTAAAAAAAATAGGTGTGTAGAAGCTAGCTGCTAGTCTGGGCTGTGAACATTAGGGTCTAACCATTGACAGTTAATATTAATAATTATAATTAACAGTCTATGGGTCTAACCCATTTATGGAGTCAAAACACGTGATTTGGCCTTGATTTGCATTATAATTGTTGTTTATGTTTGTGAAGAAAGGGATGCCCCTCAGAACTAACAATGTATGGTATTTTCACTTTCAGTTGATTGTTTAAAAACATTTTATGGGATGCTCTGAACTAAAATTGCACATTATACCTTTCTAAGGCTCTTAAATGTCATGTGTGACATGTGTTATGTTGTTATTACATATGTATACATTTGTATAGATTTTTCTTTAATTAAAATTATATATATATTCCCAAGAAAAAAAAGAAGAAAAAGGACAAGAAAGCGGAGGAACCGGAGGAAGAAGAGGAGGTGGTAGCAGTAACTGAAGTCATATATATATATATATATATATATATATATATATATATATATATATATATATATATATTTTTTTTTTTTTTTTTTTTTTTTCAGTTACTGCTACATATATATATATATATATATATATATAGCATGCCGTTTAGGTGATTATATAATATATATATAAATATATATATACAGTACAGGCCAAAAGTTTAGACACACCTTCTCATTCAATTTCCTTTATTTTCATGACTATTTACATTGTAGATTCTCACTGAAGGCATCAAAACTATGAATGAACACATATGGAATTATGTACTTAACAAAAAAATTTGAAATAACTGAAAACATGTCTTATATTCTAGTTTCTTCAAAGTAGCCACCCTTTGCTCTGATTACTGCTTTGCACACTCTTGGCATTCTCTTGATGAGCTTCAAGAGGTATTCACCTGAAATGGTTTTCCAACAGTCTTGAAGGAGTTCCCAGAGATGCTTAGCACTTGTTGGCCCTTTTGCCTTCACTCTGCGGTCCAGCTCACCCCAAACCATCTCGATTGGGTTCAGGTCCGGTGACTGTGGAGGCCAGGTCATCTGCCGCAGCACTCCATCACTCTCCTTCTTGGTCAAATAGCCCTTACACAGCCTGGAGGTGTGTTTGGGGTCATTGGCCTGTTGAAAAATAAATGATGGTCCAACTAAACGCAAACCGGATGGGATGGCATGTCGCTGCAGGATGCGGTGATAGCCATGCTGGTTCAGTATGCCTTCAAGTTTGAATAAATCCCCAACAGTGTCACCAGCAAAGCACCCCCACACCATCATACCTCCTCCTCCATGTTTCACGGTGGGAACCAGGCATGTAGAATCCATCCGTTCACCTTTTCTGCATCGCACAAAGACACGGCGGTTGGAACCAAAGATCTAAAATTTGGACTCATCAGACCAAAGCACAGATTTCCACTGGTCTAATGTCCATTCCTTGTGTTTCTTAGCCCAAACAAATCTCTTCTGCTTGTTGCCTCTCCTTAGCAGTGGTTTCCTAGCAGCTACTTGACCATGAAGGCCTGATTCGCACAGCCTCCTCTTAACAGTTGTTCTAGAGATGTGTCTTCTGCTGGAACTCTGTGTGGCATTCATCTGGTCTCTAATCTGAGCTGCTGTTAACTTGCGATTTCTGAGGCTGGTGACTCGGATGAACTTATCCTCAGCAGCAGAGGTGACTCTTGGTCTTCCTTTCCTGGGGCGGTCCTCATGTGAGCCAGTTTCGTTGTAGTGCTTGATAGTTTTTCCGACTGCACTTGGGGACACATTCAAAGTTTTCGCAATTTTCCGGACTGACTGACCTTCATTTGTTAAAGTAACGATGGCCGCTCGTTTCTCTTTACTTAGCTGATTGGTTCTTACCATAATTTGAATTCTAAAAGTTGTCCAATAGGGCTGTCGGCTGTGTATCAACCTGACTTCTGCTGCATAAAACTGATGGTCCCAACCCCATTAATAAGGGGAAAAAAATCCACTAATTAACCCTGACAAGGCACACCTGTGAAGTGAAAACCATTTCAGGTGACTACCTCATGAAGCTCATTGAGAGAACACCAAGGGTTTGCAGTGCTATCAAAAAAGCAAAGGGTGGCTAAAATATAATACATGTTTTCAGTTATTTCACACTTTTTTGTTAAGTACATAATTCCATATGTGTTCATTCATAGTTTTGATGCCTTCAGTGAGAATCTACAATGTAAATAGTCATGAAAATAAAGAAAACGCATTCAATGAGAAGGTGTGTCCAAACTTTTGGCCTGTACGGTATAATGTGAAAATGAATAATATCAAATGCTAATAATGAAAACAGAATACACAGAATTTGACAAAACAAACTGATTGTAAAACTTTGTCATTAAGGAGAGCTTACACTTGAGAGGAAAAAGGAAGGCCGACTCTGAACTGAGTCATAACATCGGACCATCAAACAATAGATGTTGATTCGCCACCCAGCAAACAGCAGTGAACGATTATGCTCAACAAAAGCCCCAAAATGAAAGTTATGTCATCTCCTGCTGTCGCTACCTGCAATGTTTTGTATAATCACAACCTGACTTTCTGCTGTCAGTTTAAAACACTTCCTAGAGCTGACTCAATTTAAATTCTAGCTGTACCATCAGGTTATAGTTTAAAACTTGTTTGACGGATGGTGATGTGAAGTAGGTGGTAAGGCTCAAAGGCAATGTAAATGCATCAGTACAGGTGGGCTCCACCATTTATCTTCCATCACTGCATATTGTACAGTGACTAACAATATGTGTCATCGATGTTTCCTTCAAGACAGAGTCCCTGCTACTTTGTACTTTTTCTTGCTGCACTGTACAATTTTTAAAGTACTTTCTAAACTATTTTTTTCAAAGAAAACCCTATTTTCTTTATTCATTTTTCACTTCTGTGACAGCTATCTTTCAGATTTTACATATACGTTCATAGATTAAACTATGACTGAATAAAATAAATAAAGTACTTAAAGTTATAATATGCAGTATTATCCTAAAAAGGTATGGATTAATACAAAAGTCTTCCCTCTCAATCCTCACTTATGACCCACTACATGTGTGTATTTGTGTGTGACCCCCAGCCAATAACAGCTTGCAGGGAGTGCAGCCCATTCTTCTTCCCAACCGCTGCTTTGTCACCCTCCTTGGCGTCTCATACGACACACAAGGCACCCTTTATCGTCTGTATAATATAAAGCGGCGGCAAATGACAACAAACTGGTTGTTATTACATTGCTGTGTTTTTTTTAGACACTTCAGTGTTTCCCTGCTCCTCTCCCGGTGTGTCTGTTTTACTGACAGACAGAGACACAGACAGAAACAAAGATAGACAGAGACACAGATAGACAGACAGACAGAGACACACACAGACAGAGAGAAGCTCTGCATTCACTCGCTATCTGGCAATGCAGCACCTTCCCATGGAGGTGTGTGTGTTTGTGTTATAGAACGTACAGTAACCTATAATCAGAAAATAACGTTTTAATTCAGTGCTTTGTCCTCACTAACGGTGCTCGCTAGACCACCGCTGCTCCCCCAACTCCTCATGTCAGAGCAGTACACCTGCATCTGAAGGACAAGGGACACATTTGAGGACACACATTTTGACCAGGGAAGACAGACGGTTTGAGAGTGGAGCCAAAGAAGCCATCTTTGTCAAACTGGAAAGACCATCACTTAACAGAGGAGGTGGGCCTCGTTTCCACTTGTCAGCCACCAACAATGCAGTCCTGAGCTCCCTCCCAAGCAAGCTGAAAAGACAATAGACCTCGACTCACATGACAACCAGGTGGGTCAACGACCTGTGATCCTAACGACTCTCATGGGACACCACGTTGACTGGATGTGCCAATGACTCCATTGTGACTAGTTGTCTTTGCTTTTCACAGAGAACTCAAAAATGTAACACTTTAACAATGAGAAGGGCCATTCTGCTGGCTAAGGACCTTTACCTAACACTGTACTAATCATTATAGCGATTAGGGCTGTAGCGATACACTAATCTCACGATACGACACACGATATTCAGCTCACGATACGATATATATCACGATATTCAGCCAACGAAACGATTCGATATAATTCGATACACTTACATCATTTTCTGAAAGATTTAAAGGGGACAGAGTGATTTTGGTGACACCTTGTAAGTGTTCCATTTACTTGGATTTAATTAATTGAACTGAAAAGATCAATTACACAATATATGTCTCTGACTGACAGAGAGTCTACAGCAGGGATCATCAACATTTTTTTCAGAATTTTTCTAAGCACTCTGGTGGCTGGACTTTCAAATAAAGAAAATAAAATGAATTTATACCTAATACGCCTATTCTTGTTCGAAATTTTCCCTTTCTTACTGAATTAATGCTATATATATATATATATTTTTTTTTTACATGTATTAGTGTGAGCAAACTCCTAAAAAACATGGACACTCCATAATGATAACTGGCTCTTTAACTAGAAAAAGATCTCAGACTAGGAGTCAGTTCACTGAGGAGTGATGGTTAAAGTCTGTGATTATGGAAAAATTATTGTAGTATGCAGCATCCTGATTGGTGGAAAATGCTTGCAGAAAGAAAGGCTGTTGTCAGGTAAACATGTCACTGTCAAAGAGGCTGAAGCGAAAAGTTGACGTGGAAAAGCCAACAGCCCAGCTTTAATGATTAATGGACTGATAAGCAGGCTATGCACTCGTCATGTATGCCTCATTTGCAATGAAACGATGTTGTTGCAAAATAATACAACCAGCATCATCATAACTCGAACATAACGATCGCGTCATTCACGTGCATATTAAGTAGCTCCAGATTGTCCGCTCTAGTGGAGAGTTTGGTTTGTTCAGCCAGCACTGAGGTTTACAAGAATTTGTCAAAATTTCCAGATTCCCGGCAACCTAAGATAAACATAAACCGACAGCTTTTGTTTTAGCTTGTTTGCAAAAATTAGCTATTTGCAGAGTAGAGCTGTGTTTGCGTAAAACAGCGCGGTGGACTGAGCAGATTGAAATATCGCTTTCTACATGTTTATGCTGGAGTGCATTGATAAGTATTGACTTTCTACTCACGAAGGTTTAATTGTAGCCTATTTACAGAAAAGAGACCAGCGTGAGTTCATCTGCCCCAGCGGCCGTTGGTAACTCTGTATCGTTCCCAGTCAGGTGCTGCGTGTTTTAACCTTTAAGCTTTGGAGGCGGGCCGCCAGTTGACGTTGGCTGCTCTACAGCGACACTAGCAGCTGGCTGACCAAATCGCTCTTCCTGCAACGCCAACGGGGGTAAACACGGGGGATTTGAATGGGACTTATGTATCGATACTCGCGGCTTAAAAATCGATACTTTCTTGCTCAGCCTTAATAGCGATGGCTGACTTGTTAGTATACAGTAATCTATTTCCACACACAGCAGATAAAGAGCAACATTAGCATTCACTTGGAGTCACATCTGGCCACCTGATGAATATTCACTGTTCTTTTAGCTCTTTAGCTGCTAAATGCTCAACTGTGTTCACCAGCTAATTGATAACCCTGTCTTTTGTTTGTTACAGCGTTTTTTTCATTTCCTTAAAAAACAGCAGCCTGCTGCACCCGAAAACAAAGCAATGAGTGTATTAAAACAATAAAGTTGCCGGCGGCGGGCAGACAGCCAAACATTTCTAAGAAGCTATAAAGCTCTGTATGACCAAAATGCATGCCCCTTGTTAACCTGCCAGCCCCCAGTGAGAGTACAGGGGCTGAGGGGTTGTTCAGTTAAAAAAGTTAGTGTTGTCTGCCTGACTCATTGATAAAGATAAAGATCTGACTTAAGTTTGTGCAAGTTTGAATCTATGGCTCTGACCATGGCTCTGAAATATCAGTAGCTGTGCTCAGTATTGATAAATCCATGGTGCTGTCCGGGTTGCTGAAGCAAACAGATTTATAATTGTGCAGTCCCTCCTTTGTACTTGCAACTTCTGTTGCCTCAAGTTGCCCCCAAAAAAATATTAATGAAAGTAAAAGTTTTAATGCCATGTTATAACTTGTATATTGAAATTACAACACATTCTACCACTACTCATATATGCTAACAGTCAACATGACTAGCAGAAAAAAACGGGACCAGGGTTCTATCTCTTGCTGCCAAATCTTCACTTGCTCCAGGATGTTAGCGTGTGTATTTACACAAACTGTTATTCATTGTTGTCACGTTGTTAAAATAGTTATATGCAATAATGACTGGAGGAATGTTTTTCCCTCTGTCACAGGTGTAGAAGGAGCAGATGTTCAAGTTTGGATGTAATTCTATTAAATAAACAGATGCTTTCCATGTTTCTGGTTTGAATCCTCTCCTGACTGAAACAGATAATTACGCCTTTGCTGCCAGAAGTGAAAACAAGTGTATATCACGGATGATTCAGGGAGTGGGAGATACAAGCAAACAAGCCTGTATTCTCTGGATGGCCAAATATGTTGTTTATATACTGTACTTTGTAACCCCAATTTCCCACAATTTTAGTTCCCTAAAAGTGGATTTAAAACGTCAATCGGCCTTTCATTTCTCATCCTTCAACTGTAAGGGTGATATAATGTCATGATGAATATTTAATTGGGTCACTTAAGTAAGAAGGCTGTGACTGGAAGGAATATTACAGTGTGTACACTCTGTACTATGTATAATTTACAGTCTGGTGGTGAATGAATTATGATCATATGATGAATTAATATTCTATAAGCACTAATTTTCATTTGGCTAATGGTCTACTCCGCAGCAATTACGTTTGCATGAAAGTCACTTCATTTAAAATATGCTCAAATGAAGACATGAATGAGAGATTCATCAATTAATATCCACAGCTTATTCGGTAAGATGAATGTGGCTGCTTAGAAATTAAAATCACACCATTATTCCATCTGTCCCCAGCAAAAAAAAAATCCTCCGATTTCAGAAGCGACTACTGGTTATTAGTGATGGAATTTCAAAGACTTCAGTGGAGGGGTGTGACACACAAACATTGATTTCTCACAGGATCATAACAAATTGATCCATCCATTGCCTTTGCAAACAGAATTCTGCAGCAATCGATGCAGAGCCTTGACTCGACTCTCCCCGCTGGTGCAACACTGAGCATCAACTACTAAACAGAGATGGTGGTGGTGGATGGGTGACTTGCCAGCTCTGCAGCTTAATTAGGGAAACTCCAAGTTGCAACACAAAACGGCAACAGATTGTATACATCAGCACCTTGCAGAATAGGCTGTGGACCGGCGTGCTAATGCCGCTGTGGGCCATTAGTGTTGGTGGGACAGGTGGGAAAGTGTGCAGCTTGTGCTGCAGCGTGCAGTGATCACTCGGCAGGCTGACGGATGAGGGAAGCGAGGGGTGCAACTCCAGCCGCCCGCTACCGTGCCTTGCCATCCGCCGCCACGCAGAGATTAAGTGCCTATTGATATATTCAGTGGTAAGCTGTTGTGACAGTTCCTTTGTAAATGTGTGGACACTGCTGTTTAAGCATCACCATCTCGTATCTCTATGACTTTTTAGTTTCTCCCTGAGGGATGTTTTTCTTTTACTGACTTCATAGGTTCCCCCAAAGCCACCCTGCAGAGTGCACACCACCTTCCTGTCCCCAACCTTCCTGACATACTGCTGGTTACCCTCACTTTTTCCTGTTATACTACCAATTTAACTAGCAGAAAAATTAGAATTGCAGAAATAAATGAGCTTCACCTCCATCTGTCCTCTCATTTTTTTCCTGACACACTCAGCTTTTAGAGAAGGAAGAAGTCCAGAGCTGCTGTTCTGCATAATGATGTGGTTATTATAGCTGTGATGTGGAGGCAAGGTAGGGTGGCAGCTGTTTTTAAAACCCGAGTGCGCTCAGGGATCTTTTCCAGCAGTTTTCCCCTCCCCTATCTGCAAACGACTGTATTCTTCCCCGCCACTATTCTCTCTGTCCACCTCATTAGTTCGGAGGCAGGAAAGCAAATTACGTTCAATTACAAAGTCATCGAAGGCCATCTGAAGTCCTGTCTCAGCAAGCAGGGCCCAGAACAGCAGCACAGGGGGGCCTGCAAAATAAAACGTGATTCAGTCGCAAAAATAGGTAAGCACCAAAAGAGACCAGGAGGATTTATTTAATTGACGATCGTGCTGCACACTCCACTGAAGGAGCCGAGTCTTTTGGCTCCAGTCAAAATGAATAACGCTACATTCTCTGTTCACTGTGATTACACAAGGAACATGGGGGCAAGAAAAACATTCCAGATCTCTCCCAAGGGCGGATTCATTTTCCCAATTATTGGCTCAAATCCAAACTCTCCTTGCCAAATCATTATGTTCACTTTCTCCCCAAAATAGAACTGTGTCTTGCCTGTGCCTGGCAAACTTCAATTGAGTTGAGATCGCGATGTGCACAGCTGGTCCATGAATCGCCTTTCCCATCAGAAACGTGCTCATCCTTATTATCACGTATGCACAGTTCAGTTGGGCTTCAGCCATTTGCTCAGGCAGGAGGAGAGGAGCGTTTCTTTGCTCAGACGCAGGGAAATGAGGCCAGTCAGTCTGACGTTTGTTTTTCTGGGTCTCTAAGGAGCTCGCAGTAAACAGCAGGAGCAGCCTTGGCAAGTCTGAGTCCTGGCTGCAGGATGCACATGAGGAGTATCATTGAAAAACAAGACATCCATCAACTTCTTGAAAAATATATGTGACTACGCTTGGAGGTTTAACTCACTACAGGATAATGCACATTGTATTTGTTATCCGCAGAAGCATTTTAACAAATGATCTCCTTGAGTGATGCAAGTCAGGTGACAACAGCTAAACACTTCATTTCCTGCACCTGGTTAATTGTCGTGCACCAATTTATGACGGAAATGCCTTCATTTACGTAAAAGAAAATAAAAAACTCAGGTTCAAGGTGCCAATTCAAAATAAATTACAAAATGATTTATTGCCTCGCGGTTGTATGCCTCCGCCAACCAGTCAAGTTGCAGTTTACATCCACGTGTATTTTTTGGTGAAACATGGATGCTTCACTAGGCATGGACTGGTATGAGACTCTGACGGTATGATAACCATAATAAAAATGTATTATTTCAAATGTCTGGGTGAAAAACAACAAATTCTTTTCCTCCATTAAACACATTTTATTTTAAACAGCATGTAGAATATTTGGTATATTTTTAAATGTGTACCATATTAAGTTCAAATAAATAATACAAGCTGTGTTGTCGATGCCTCGAGAGAGAGAAAGGGAAGTCACTCAGAGCTTGCTGTAAAGCAGTTTCTCTGGCCGTACACATCGTATGACGTCATTGACATTTTAAAAGGCTTTTTAGAAAAAAAAAAAAAAAAGAGACTTTAAAAAAATCTAAAACACACAGCAGTGTGTATTTTCTTTGCCACACCTTTCGAATGCAACAATCAAATTACTAGACAAAAAATTATATCCTGAGAAAATTTGATTTTTTAGTGGTACAGCTCCATAGACCACCATTCATTCTGCACTCGCCTGTGAGCGCCCCCTATATGGAACCAGAGTGGAACTGCAACCAGTAAGTAAGTTCTCCCCTTATTAGAAATTCTCTGCTCTGGTCTAAAAATGTGTGTTCTTTTGGTAATATAGCACTGGATTTAACATTAATTAAACAAAATATTACATGATCTAATTGATTTTATGTAAAAATATATAGCACTACAATAACCCCTACTATGAATAATATAAATAATGCTACGATTCAATTTATCTCAATGCACACATATTAGTCTAAAAAACTCACAATTTCTGCTTTTTAACTCAAAAATAAGGTATAATTTCCTTAAAATGAGGTTTATTGACCATGAATTCCAAAAATAAGTGTAAATCTAGTAATGAGTTGGTGTTAGTGGTGTTCATAAACGGTAGTGAAAAGAAGCGTTAAACGTCAAAGTGCCAAAAACATTGAACAAAAAGCTCCAAAAGAGACAAAAACGTTAGAAAAAGTGATTTTCAGTTTTGACCCGCGAGGACGAAGCGTAGTCGAATGGAAGACAACACAAGGGTTAAAACAGGTAACCGGCCCATGCCTATGCTTCACACACGTCTTCAACCAGGCAGCACAGAAGATCTAAACAATCACCACCGTTTCAATCCGGACACCAAAGATCAGTGTCACCGAGCCAGTATCCTCCTGTTCCTGAGTTACGGCGTTGAATAACAGCAGCAGCTCCAGCAGGGGACCCTGAACCTTTCCCGAGCCACATTAACCAGCTCCGACTGGAGGATCCCGAGGCGTTTCCAGGCCAGGTTGGAGATATAATCCCTCCACCTAGTCCTGGGTCTTCCCCGAGGCCTCCTCCCAGCTGGCCAGAAAAGTGTTTCTGCACATTATTATGTCACAGTGAAGTTGACCATTGCCCTTTTGGATATTAAATGTCATCACTTCATCATTTTATCTTAATAGACAGTAGTGTGAAATGTTGTCAAGTGGACGCAAATTTGAAGAGATTCCTTCAAGGAGGTCCTGAGATATCGCGTTTACAAGAATGGGATGGACGGACAAACAGAATACATAATGCCTCCGGCCACAGCTGGCATAGGCATAAAAATACTATGGAATATAATGCAGCTAGGCTCTCTTAGGCATCCTGTATTGCCTTCAAATATGTATTCCCCTGTAGATTAACTTTTGTTATTTAATGAGATTCCCTGCTGAGTCAACACACACACACACACACACAGGATTTACTCTTCTGCCTCTTTTGTGTCTTTTGTTTGGGGAAGTAACCTCATTAAATGTGCATGTGGCACATGCTGGTGGACTTAAAAATTAATTTGAGAAAAACATATCAGGCTTTGTCCTGAAGTTTTTGTGAGGGATTGTTGCTCTGTGTTTTGGGAATCTGCAGCTCCAAGTTTAAATCACTGACTAACTCATTACATCGAGTCAAGTGGGGATCCCTTTGTGTAGCACAATTAATACAAGTGATTTACTGTGCACAGAGTGTTGCCACTGGAGAAAAAGATAATGCTTTTAATGAGTAATATTGAAATTTTAGTTAGTTTGTTCTTCATGAATCTTCTTCTCATGTATATTAGTGGTACTCCTCCAGATGGTTGTTTTTATGCCTTGATGCTGACGACTTGCCGCTTCTTACTGGATTATTACGCTCATTACTGGATTAACCACCAAGCTGGTGAACGTCAGCTGTATCTTTTTCTAGAAATCTACTGTACCTTTTCATACTGGGGAGTTTGCAACATGCAGTGGAAAAAGATGTTCTAAATTAGCTTTTGAACCAGATATCCTGCCCTCTGCTTTTAACCCAGAATGTCTACCGGTTGTGCCGTGGCAGCATCTTTAAGCGATCTGTTTTTTAAGAAGCCATATTGTTTAAACATTTTTTGTTTTAAAAGCACATACAATACACATTGTTTCTCGTTTATGATGGATGTGGTATCATTTTGTAATTTTCTTTTCGGATTACCTGACGCAGCCGTCTATTTTGTATCTGTATATCCCGAATAGAGCATACCAGTAGAAGGAAAAAACACAGCATTCAGTCTCCTGCTTCACAGCTCCTACTTGTTAATTATTAAACTGATGTCAACTGACGGACAGATATTAGCATTTATATGCACAAACATTTGAATTTTGTTCTGCTTCAGATTACTGCCTGCAAATGCAATTATTTAGCAGGATATCAATACAATACTTAGGGAAGAAGAGAATAAGTTTGGGAATAAGTTGTGTTTGATAGAGACATACAGTACACAGTAATTAAAATATATATTTACAAAGTGCCTACTTAAAGTTACTAATAGGAACTTTCATTTTGTGTTGATATCGGCGGCCCATGTGGAAAGAAGCGGTAGTGTTTTCATCAGCATTCAGCACCGCCGCCTCGTGTCGTAAAGATATGCCGCATTAGAAAACCTCATTTTACTGCAGCAGGGTGTGACAGTCTGCCCCGCTCAGTCCTGGTACTGGTTCTCTCGTGCCTCCCTTCCCTCCAGTGGGCCTCCAGCAGTGTGATTGGGTCTGAGGCCCTGCTGGAGTCTAAGCTGAAGCAGCTTCGGGTAGACCTGCATGCTGTAAATCGTTTTCTCTGATTTCGCGGGGAATCTGACCCGATGGCTGGCATTAAGAATAACTATATAATAGCCAATATTCTCGCTGATGGTCTCGTTTGCTCATGTAGGTCATGACCTACATGAGACTGTAGAGGCATCAGTAATAAATTGAGACAGTTTCAGGTATTAACTTTAATTATAGGGTATAGTCTTTGTGTTACTTTGTAAAAAGTAAGAAACATTTCTGATATTGCAATGAAGTTATGATATTTATTTTAAATTTATGATAGTTGACACTGATAAAAAAAAATTACTTTTGGAAATTAACTTGGAAAAAGTATTTAGATGCAAAGTTCTCATTTAATATGGTTGTTGCTCATGGACAAAACATTAGCTAAACCTGGGTAGAAGGGGAAATGTTTATAGCTATAAAATACTTATGCGTATGGTTTTAAATAATGATAGAATACTGATGGGCAGTAATATAGTAATTTTATATAGTCCAATATAGAATCCATCCGACTACGCAAACCGATGTTGGAGAACCTACAGCAGTATTTATGTCCTGTCATATAAATAATATGTCTACTTTCAATCAGAAACTTGGTTTATTGGACAACATTCAGCATAAAGAACAGTGTGGCAAGCTGTTCACTCTTAAGTGAGTAATGTCATCGTGGGCTGTAATCCCAAGTGTTTCCATTAATTTCACACTTGAGACGAAGCTGATCTGGCTAAAATAGACCCGGTGTGTAAAGGTAATGGAGCAGTGGGCGAGATGCTCCACTCACGTGTCCAGTTGATGGTTTCTGGCCGTTGCGATTGGAGCCAGAATGCAATGCAGCCGTGTCCCGTGGAAGCAGGGGTAAGAGGCTTCCTGTGTGATCTCGGATGAGAAGTTGATACTTTGTTGTTTTTGCCGTGATTTAGCTTCGTATAAACTTAACACTGACAGCAGCTGGGGTTTGCTTTGTACTGTCACTGGTGTCATGGGTCTGTCATTACTGTTGTTATTTATGCCGAGAGCTTTGTAAGAACTCCTCCTCTGTAACCCCGAATAAACTCCATTGTCTGCGGTGACACCAGCAGCTACAGCTTGTATTACTTTGTCTCTGGTGTCATTCTTCTGTCACTGGTGCTATCACTCATTCAGAGGGATGATCTCCTATCATCAAAGCCGTTTTGTTGTTGTTGCTGTTATTAGATGAATAAAAGCTACAACATAAGGGAAAAGACTACAGAGGACTGGTGTATAATCCGGATGTAACATCAGCTGCTTACCAGTCACTGATGTCTTTATTTTATCATTCGAAAAAGTAAAATCTTTTTGACTGTATTATTGCATGTCTCATATAGCCTTTTCACTTACAGTTTGGTCGACATAAAGCCCTAAAAAAAGTCAGCATAAAAGTTCCTTAGCCATCATAGAGTTTTACATGTCTTTTTTAGTTTTTTTGTTTAGCAAATCTAGCATAACAATGATTACACAACAACCGGTTTCACAGGCCTGAATATGCAAACTGACCAGATGTGTGAGAATGTTTGACTTTCAAATTCGGCAAATCTGCCAAATTCTGCTTTGAGAGTCTCATAATTAGAATTTAAAAACAGTTTCTCTTCTATTTAGTTGGGCGCACATCTAGGTGGGCCAAAATTGATCGTGAACCTAAATTGATATACGGGCCGGATCATTACGATGTGAGGCGCCAGATTTGGCACGCGGGCCTTGAGTTTGACAAATGTGATCTAAATGAACATATATTATACGTGGAAACCCATTTACAGTGTGCCAATAGCTATTAATGGACTGCTCTGTCACTGTGGCCATCACTCAGGCGGTTGTTTGTCTGAGGGTCTTGTCCAAAGAAATAAATTAATCCAGACTGATGTGAACACATCGCGGAGAGTCTTTATTGTGACACTGATGTGTCACTAGTGCGTTACTCCCCAAGGATGTTGAAAGATGGAACAAAGTGGGGGTCTAGAGATGGCTTGTCAGTTAGTGCGTGCAGGACTTTGTTTTCCATTTCCTCGTCTTTCTTAACGGTGAACAGGACAGAAGCTGGGAGGATTTTGTACTGAGGTTATGAGTCCATTAATGATTAAAATAAAAAATGCACACATATTGTATTATTTTTACTCTCTTGCCCAGAGTTAGCGGAGAAGATCAATAACACACTCATGCCTGTGTGTTTAGCTGGAAGGCAATTATCTTAGCTCATCAGTTTAGCAAGAGGAAACAAGTTAACACAATGTATTTTGTACAGTATGTTTAGTAACTAAAACTTTGGACAGAACCAGGCTAGCTGTTCCCCCTTGTTAAAATATAAATAAACTAATCTAAACTTATCTCCATATTTAATATTTATATTATATTTTCTTTAGACCTTTATTAGTCTGGCTCCAGGGATGTACATTGCTGGGATAAAGCCTGACATCCGGCACGCCTCTCACACTCCGGATGTCCCTCCCCTCTCGCATCTCCGCTAATCGGGGCTTAGCGCCACACAGGACAGTTGTGATTGGTTTAAAGAAATAGAAACAAGCATACTCCAGCACTGACACAGCGCTGTGGAGAGAAGTCTGGCAATGCGAGACTACACAGTCACATTTGTGACTAAATGCTGTTTCAGAGCCCTCTCTACAATGCTAGAATGTAATTCTGTAGGAGAAATGCTAAATCTCTTTGTTTTATTTTGATTTATCATTTTTATTTTAGTCTAAAACAGTAACATTTAAGGACATTAGCGGACCAATCAAACAAACCAAGATGCAAGCAACAATGCTAAAACAAACAACAATGAAAACAAGACATTTATTTATTTATATATATATATATATATATATATATATATATATATATATACACATACATACATACATACATACACACACACACATGCATATACATACATAGATGTGTACATATATAAGCATAAGCATATACACATACATATACACATGCAAAAATAAATAAAATGACAATGACATAAAAATTATAAAAATACAAAAAAATAATATACACTGAACAAAAATATAAACACTCAGAGAATTAAAAGATCTATAACTTTTTCTACGAACACAAAATGCTTATTTGTCTCAAATGTGTGTGCACAAATTCGTTAAACTCTATGTTATTAAGCACTTCTCCTTTGCCAAGATAATCCGTTGCTGATAAAACAGCATGAGTGTGTACCTTGGGCTGGTCACAAAAAGTGTTAGGTTGATATTTTTGGACTTGCACCCATGGGCATGCTGGTCTTACAGGGAGGTGTGTTCAGGTAGCCTCGTGAGACCGTCCTGATCTCGCGAGCTCCAGTTTTCCACTCGCAGATCAGTCTGGCATCTTGAGATAGAGAAAATTTGGAGCCGTTAGCCAAACGACCGGGCCAATCAGCGTTGGTTTTGAGGTGGGTTAGGTGGTGATAGACAGATGGTTCATCCAATCAGCTAACCAGTATTTTCAGACAGCGGTAGCCCTAATTCTGTTAGCCACTCGCTAATGCTTTTTTTCTCTTGGATCCTTCTTTTGGAATATGGTCCAGGAACCTGAAAGGGTGCCTTTTATTCCTAAATTTTCGTTACACAAACGGCAAATATCCTTTACCGACATGTTGCTTGCTTGGAGGAGCTAACGAGCTATGCTTTGCCTGCAGCAGCAGGGGCGGGCTTGTGGTTGTATTTTCATACGCTTCGTGGATCTGATTGGTTGATTTGGCCCGTCTATCACCAACATAGGTGATAGACAGATGGTTTATCCAATCAGCTAACCAGTATTTTCGCCCCTTCCCAAAAGTTCTCCAACGGAAAGTTCCCAGATGGATATGCCGAGCAAATGCGAAGCAATCCATCTGGCGGAGTCAGGTTAGTGTTCAGGTGCATTCTGGGCGTATTGCTATCTTGCGGTAGGAGGAAGTGATCGCACCATTGACCAACAAAAACCTGGTCTAAAGTCAGTAACGTAGCATTTCATTGTTATTTTAACAGCAAATTAGTAAAATGTGCCTAGGCACAGTGCGTGCACACTATGCTTATTACACACACAGGGAAGCTCAGCAGCACACACACATGCAGAAGATTACGGTGCAAATCCTCCATCAAAATAGCAATGCCCCAAGGTCCAAACACACCTGGCTTTTAAAGGGAATGGGAGATGACCCTCTGATTGGTTTATTGCATGTTACGCCCAAAACACACCTATGATTAACAAAGACACTAAGTACAACCCTTTTTAACCATGTGCCCAGCGCACCAACCCTTTTTTCCACCGTCAAACTAGAAGAAATTGATTTGGACACGCTCTAAACGCACCTGCGCCATGCGCATAGATCGTTAAAATAGGGCCCCTAGAGAGCAGCGCATACAAAAAACAGGTTTAGGTTGACTCTCTTCAGTGTCATGGCACATCAAAGAAATTTTGAATTGTGCAAGTATCATCAGTTATTTTGTTCACAACTACAGACTTGGTTCATTCTCACACGTCGCTTTTTCTTTACTGTGTTGCCAGAGGTCAGCTGTTACTCACTCAGGCAGACGTTGTCGTTGAAGGAAGTGAGGAAGTCGGTGCATTGTTCCCTGTGATTGCCGCTCGCTGCGCACGAGCACCAGGGTCCCACGTTGGATGTGGAGTTGTCAAGGTAGTTGGGAGTTATTGTGCTTCCTGTTGAGAGGCGGAGAGGGGGAAACAACACAGTGCTGTATGTTTATAGGCATAATGAAGTCATACAACTTCTCACATCACTAGGTGTACAACACAATGATCCTGACCATCACACGACTAAGCAATGGTCTCTTATTTAGATAAACAGAACATCAAATTTGTTTCCATGTGTTTTGTGTTGTCAAGCTGTTCTATCTGCTGTCCTCTGTCATTTTGAGCTTTTTTTTTAATAAACACCCCATAACACCAGAAAGACCAAAGACTGACTGAGGAGTTAATGCCCCCAAAACATTGAAAATGTGAGCAGAACTGTCTGATTTAATCTTGTTATGCTTAGCCCGATTATGACCCTGATTACAATAACTAAATAAAGGCGTGTACTTGGAAATTTCTATCATCATAGTGTTGCTGTAATCAGGTTAAATTGATTTATTAGTGTGCATGTACATGTATTCATTGTGAGAGAAACAGAGGGATTTTAAAAGAGGAATAGATGAAAGTGGAGTGAATAGAAACAAGAGACACAGCAGGCAGATTGGTGATCAAATGTGATCAAATGTTGACTGGTTCAACCCCAAATGCTGACAGGGCTCGGCATCACTAAGCCTACAGACCGTATACTGTATATTTCTTATTTCAAAAGGTATGGCAAACTAACTTTTGTTAAAAAAAAAAATCTCTGATCCTTCGAGACAGGCAATTATTTCGAAATGAGATTGTTTTGGGGGTGAATTTATCATATATACGTATGCATGAAAAAGAGACACAGGGCTGGTTGCTTATACAGCATCTTCCTCTTGATCTCTCAGTGACTCTGATGCGACAACACATCAATTCCAATCAACAGTACAGTACAGTGGCAGTTGTTTAGCTTGCTTTTTAGTTTCCTATCGTGCATATCCACCGGGGCAGGCAGCTTAGGATGATGAGTGCAGCGACCGTACAAAGTCCAGGCACTATCACAGAGGTCTCTCAGATGTGTTCTTTTTTTCTGCCTTTGGAGCTTTTCAGCAGGATGTGATTGGGAAGTCATTCTCCAGGAAGGGTAATATAGCCTTGTAGCTTGTATTTTTTTTAATTTTTTTTTTTTTAGAAGAGGTAGGAAATAAAATTGCTGCACTTTGAGGCAGTGTGGCGAAAAGTTTGTGATTTTTACCCCATTGATTTTCCGGGCCCCAGACTTCCAAACAACAACACCTCAGAGTCTCACTTCTACCTCAGTTGTCTAGAATGGCCAATCACTGCTGCCCACCTTTCTGTCTGTCTTTCGTTATCGGTCTGCCTCAGTCCCTCTATCTAAACTACCTCTCTTTTCCTCTTTTTGCAGCAGTTCAGTGCAGTATTGTTGTCCCATAATGACATGTTTGGACTGAGTGTTTTTTTTTACCAACCTTTTAGGCATTATGTGATCTTTTGTTACGTTTTTATCTAAAGTACAATAAGCTGTGTTCTACGCCTCTGCCTGCTTCCACTCATCGTCACGTCAGGGATAATTCTCACAAAACAGCGGTCAATAGTTGTAATTGCACTACTTATAATGCCAACGGCATGCTGCAGCCACATTAATCAGCGCTCCATCGATTGTTGAACTGCGCTTCTCATCACAATCCTTGATTCATTCTTTTGAGTCCTGTTTAGTGCACTTGTCTGCTCTCCGCCTTCCTCCCTCTGAAACCTTTTTGTTCCTGATCCATCAAAGAGGGTGGGTGAGCCGGCACAGAAAGATTTAGTTCTTACCTATCAGGCCGGTGTACGCGAGTAGACATGCTCCGTAGTTCTCCTGCTTGCAGCCACTTGCGCTCTGCTCAGAAGGTTGGCAATCATACTGGAACTGTGCCCAGCGAGACCTGTGGGAGCAATAACATGCCATCCATCATTTACTCGTGCTTGGCTGTCGCACACATTCTGTCACTGAGGGGTAGCCGGCACCGGTGCTTCCTCTCAGCGCCAGGATGTGAATCTGAAACCCACAACGCTCATCTACCTACCGACACTCCTACATCAAGTCCCGCCACCCTTCAAGATCCCCCGCTCTACAGCACTTCAACCACCACTTCAGTCACCCTCGGTGACATTCATCCCTCTTTGTCTTTCTTCCCCACTCCTCCCAGCGAGTCTTCTGGAAGGCTGCCAGGCTGTAAAGAGTCAATGAGGGGCAAAGATAGGCCTCGGCTCTGCTCTCTAAATACCGTGGGCGCTGTCTGGCAGGCCTGGCTGTGTGGAAATTAGACAAATATGGATCTTCCATATAAATACTTCCACCCACAGCCGCTCTGCCTTCCCTCCTTCACTTTTCCTGCCAGCCGCCCAGACATCCAGCCTCATCATCATCATCGTACAAGGCTATCGTGGCCATCATATCGCATCATCGGACCCCGTCGCCTGGCATTTGCAGCGGGATCCCCTCAGGGCACCGCAACTCCCCGCTATTCCCCTCGTTTGTCATGTCATTGTAATGATGTGCGTAAAACTCATAGGCTGCGCACTAAGTGAAGGCATCCTCTGCAGGCTGCCGGTTAATGCCAGCTGACTGGTGAGAATTGGCGGGCCGCGCAGGGGTCCTTGAGATGCTCCATCCATCGGGGCGGCAGTGGAGAATAATGCCTGATCGATAGCCATGACAGATGAAGCCCTTTGTCTTCCTGACATTTGAAGAGGAACTAGATTAAAGGCTGGCCACCATTTGCTGTCAGAGAAAGGAGGCTGACTGGATGGGTATGAGAACTCCATATTTTCAGTCTCCAGTGACAGAGAGTAATACACCCTCTGAATTTGAATGACTTCATAAGACATTGTTAGTTTTCTGATTGGACGTTGACAATCAATTTGAATTAAATCTTTGTTTTTCATCAGGATTTAATGCAGAACAAATGGGTTTCTTCAGATAACTTTGTACTCTTGTACAGAGGGTCACATTTCTGCAATTTACTGATCCTGATGATGTCTGGACTGTACATTGATAGATATTTTCTCTGCACTTTGGCAGGAAAGTCATGTTTGAATCCCAAATGGATAATGGCCGCTCTAATAACTATTTCACACGGCTGCAGAATTTAATTGAACTAATTAAACAGTTAATGAGTGTAACAATTGAATTAATTAAACACAGCTGACTAATTAAATCTAAACGAACATATCATACCGGCCAGACCTATCTTCCAAGACACAATGCCAGTTATTGTCCTGAGGGAAAGTAATTGTACAATGCCACCAAATCAACAAAGCACATTATATTGAACACAACAGTGGTGAAGATACCACCGCATTAGCTATGAAAATTAACTTGAAGAAACTTGTCGTCATAGGCAATCCATTTTCTGTCAATAACAAAACTTTATATAATAAAAAGTTGAAGTTGAAAGTACGTGCTGCGTATGTTGTGTTAGGGTTATGTTGAAACATATGGTGCTAACGAATAACGCCCTGCTAATACCAGAAAGTGACACAGCAGAATTCATCTGCATGTTTTCTGCGAAAGAGGAGGAACTAGAAGCTTTGCTAGCTGGTGAATTTACTGTAGAGTGACCAAACGTCCTCTTTGCCCGGACATGTCCACTTTTTACGTACTGTCCGAGGCGTCCGGGGGGGTTTTATAAATTCATGAAAATGTCCGGTTTTCACTGTTTTTAAGTGTGTACTTAAATTGACTGGCGCTTTGCACACAATGCTACGGTACTTTGTGTTGTGACATAATTCCTGAGAGGCTGCTTTGTGGGCGGCTCTGCGACGCGCACATACACAGGGACCAGAGCAGACAGCGGAGCAGCATTGCACACAAAATGCCGAAGCATTGTCTGCTAAAGATTTCCCACCGTGGTCAGAAAACACAGGGGAGACACTTTGTTTCTCTCACTATGACTCTAAAGTCGTACTCGCTCGCCGCCACTCTCTCACTTAATTCTCCCTCGCTCTATCACCCACTCCCCACACACACAGACTGCCGGCTCGACACACACACCAGCGCACAAGTATTAACATCAGGCTACGGCGAAGGCTCTGCGTGGAGCCGGCGTACAACCATAAAATAACTTGTCCGGTCGGGACCGGACAAGTGGGAGGCGGAGTGCACCATGTGCAAAGCTGGCACATACGTTTCATTGAAAAGGTATTAAGAGATATTTTGTTGAAGCTGGATTTTCTAACACAGAAGAGGTCATATTTAGAACATTATTTCATATTATTTAATTATTTTAAAAGAGAGATATTATTTTGTTACAGGTTGTTACAGATTTTATTTTATTACAGAAGTTATTTTTGCACCATTGAGGCATGTTCATTAACCGTTAATTAAGCCTGTCTGAATTTCTGTCTCGAGGTCGGGCCGAGTGTCCTCTTTTTTTGGAATCAAAATATGGTCACCCTAATTTTCTGTAGCTGGTGAGCTAACTGCTACACATGCTACACGCAAGCTAGCCACGACTACAATAGGTGAACTACAATAGGTCGTGGCTAGAAATTATTAAAATTATATTTATTATATTATTATTATTAGGGTTGGGCATCGTTTGGATTTTAACGATTCTGATTCCAATTCCGATTCTTCCTTCTGATCCCGGTTCTTATCGATTCTTGATTCCGATTCTTTGAGGGGTGGAGTTGAAACGGGTCACATGCCTATTTTCACAAATAAGAGGAAAGTTTTATTTTGATTCAATGGTGGTTTGCAGTTTTACAGCTTTTTCAACGTAAAATAAAGCCACACTAGAGCGCCGCTTACTGCGCTCCACGGCTGCAACACAACAAGCACCTGGCCGCTACGGAAACCAAAACTCGCGCATGTTAAATTGGGAAGTGATGATCGGATTTGAAACCAAATCCTCCAAACGATTCCAAAATGATTCCAATACAGAAACGATGGAATCGTAATTTTTTAAACGATTCTGATTAGGAATCGGTTCTCGATGCCCAACCCTAATTATTATATTATTTATTATATGTTATGAGATTTTGCGTAACTTCCGGCCGTAGTTGTACCTTCTACAATAACTCTGAGCTAACTAGCTTGCAAACAGCTCCAGTACGACAAAGGAGCTTAAATAAAAGTGAATTTGTGCAAGACAGCTAAGCTACAATAGCTTCCTCTGTTATGGACTCTCCTTTCCCTCAAAGGTCAGCACTGTCAAAAAGGATTGTTATTGGTCAACAATGTCAAAGTTGATTAAAGTTGAACTCAATGGAAAGAAAACACTTGAGCTAATCCACTAATTATGGCGTTATCGATTGGAATGAACTGAAGTTGGCATGGAATTTTAAATGCAGGTGTGACTAAGCCTTTGGCTGCAGAGCATACGTCTTATTAAAGCTGCATTAATCAATTTTTTATATCAGCAGCCAATCAAAAGAGTAGCCTATTCGTAATGTGAAAGTGGTCGCTTATTCTGCCCTTTTTTATGGTCACTTAGAGAATTATTTCTGAACAGGGCTTTTTAGCCTCCTTTAGCTCATTGTTTTGGTTTTATGGCACTTACTGTTTTGGTTCAGTCTTGTTGCTCTTATCAACTGCGTTTCCAGCAGCAGTCAGCTGTTTTCAGCCAAAAAATCTATACTACTATACAGACAGACAGCTAGCGCGACCAGCTGGTGAAGAGAGCTAAAACTAAAGCTACAGAGCCATATAGCTCCAAACAGAGCTAAAAAGAGAGGTGGATAGAAGCACCACTCCAATTAATGCTAATAGGCTACATCGTGTGTCTGCTGGACACAATTTGTCAGCCAAAGCTAAATGAATGCAGCTTTAATGTAAAAAACAGTCGTCATTCAGTCACATTATCATAATTCATGGATTAACTGTAATTTAAAACGTCTGTGTTCACTGTGTTGGTTTTCCAGTCTGTGTAGTTGAGTTGCAGCTCTCACAGACGACTCCTCAAGCTTGCACAAGTCAATTGTACAATAGCTGTCCAGTGTGGAAGAGCAGAGAGACAAAGTAAACAAGTGGCTGGTGCTGGTCAAACAACACTATTTGACTCAGAAAGTTTTCTCAGGAGTTGGCAGGTCAAACAAGATTTCGGATGTGTCAGTAACCTTGGTGTTTGTGAACATGTTAAACATGAAAAAAACCTATAGGCTGATAACATGTAGCAAAGCTTGTTTCTCTATTTATGTGGGAGTCTACTTTCGCCCTTTTTTATGATTACTTTCTTTACTACTACTTTCTCATTCGGAGCTTTAAAAATATATTTCAGCTTAAAATTTTGGACATCAGACCAGCCCTTAAACGCACCACGACTTTCTAAATCAATCTATGTTGCTGTCATGCTGTCATGGATTACTTATTTCTTTATTACCTGACCTATTTAAGTGTCAAGTCAGTATGAACAGACAAAACAAGAACACAAAACAATGTCTAACCAATATTTAATAATTACACTTTGAATAGTGTTCAGCATTAATGTAATATGTGTACACGATTGCAGTAACAGAGCCATAACGCGTAAAAAGACCTTTGTGATCCTTTAACAGAAGCCACAGTTGCTGCAAATGATCGGTTCGGTGAGTCGAGTAATGCCAATTCAGGAAATTAAGTGGAAAATGTTCCTGGCAGCGGGCACCATGTGAGACAACATTTCTAAGTTTTACCTGCACACATAGTCTGCTTTGCAGATCCGCAGCTGGGCCAGGCAGTTGGGCTTGTCCTTGTCTTCGTAGGAGCAGGACGGCACGATAGTTTGCCGGCGGCGCTCTGCGCAGGCCGTGTCAGTGCAGGGACAGAACAGCAGCTCGTGGGTGTAGTCAGGGGGAACACGGTCAAAGAACTTCCTCAGCGCCTTGTTGCACTTTGGTCGGTTACACGGCCCCGAGCGGGCTGATGGCTGGATGCAGGATGAGACATATTCCGTACGAAGCTTCTGACACGTCTCATCTATATTGCAAGCCTTGGCAGCATCCAGGCAGCGGTTCACCGTCGTTACTTCGGACTCTAGAAGGAGAAGACACAAAATGGGAAGCAGAAAGCATTTCATCCTTCTGTGTGGTTTGAGAAAATCAAATGTTTGCAATGTTTAACAATTATATCAATGCCTAATTGGAGATGGTATTGAGTTACCACTCTCACCTCTCAGATGCATTGTTGCATTTACAGATGAATAAAGAAATGTGTGTCTTGAAGTACACAAAGTAAACCAAAAATGATGATTATATGTAATAGGCCCCCTTGCAATGAATAGAACATGAATGGTGTTTAAATGTTGCATGAGCTCGGGCACTGGATGTGTTTCAGCTGAGGCCTAATGGCTGAATATTTCATTCCCCTGAGTTAATGCAGAGTGGCAGTGCTGAAAAAGCAACTTCACCATCTCTCCAACCGTGGTGACGGCGCACATGCCTTAGGTTCTGGGTTCGATTCCCATTGTGATACATCAACCAATGTGTCTCTGAGCAAGACACTTAACCCCTAGTTGCTCCAGAGGCGTGCAACCTCTGATATACAGTATATAGCAACTGTAAGTCGCTTTGGATAAAAGTGTCGGCTAAATGACATGTAATGTAATGCACAACAAGGCCTGTAATTACTGCTCCTTTCTCTTCATCCGTCTAGCCATCTTTCCAACACTCCCTCACCCTACATCTGGATCCATCCCTCACTCACCTGACTCCCTCCTTCCCTCGCTGTGTGCCTGCCACTCTCAGCGCTGCCGTTACCCCCCACTCCATCGGTCTCTTCCCATCCTCCAGTTCAGCTCACTCTCCCTTTCCCATCAGTTCTTCCTCAACTTTGTCCATCTCTGCCTCCCTCACTGCTCATGCTCCCTCTGACTTCCACGGTAATGAGACACCTCTGTGGAGGCAGTGGAAAGCCCCTTTCATAACCACCTGTTTTTGGCCGCATTATTTCCCAATCCATCATCATGTGTGTTTTTTTCCCCAAGCGACCTCCCAGTCAATACGGCCATGATGACGTTCAGCTCCACTGGCAGATAGCGCCACTCATTAGTTTGTAAACTGCCTGTAGTTGTGTCTCCTGGTGAGTACGGATCTTACCAAGCTGTCATATAAAATATGAATGGCCTTGGGGAGGAAGCTAACAACCCATCACAAAGCATAGGTTATTCCCAACTTAACTGCAAAGCAGGCGGGGAGAGGATGGGAGGACCTGATGGAACTGGATGACAAATTGCTTTCAGTTGCCACATGCGTAGGAAACGGAATATGCACATGAGCTTTCATATGAAATCCTTGTTATGAGGCATTTTTTAAGCCATTATTTATTGAGAGGAGACTTGCTGAGCATACATGGTCTTATTCAGGAACACCCTGCCTCACATTCATTCCTTACACACATTTACACCTCAGAACTGCCTGAGGCTGAATGCACTCATGCTCTGGTTTGTTTTCCAGTGGCAGGCTTGCTTCTGTAATATTCATCAGCGCATATCTAAATTTGAAATCTACAGTGCAGTCTGTGAGTATTTGGGCAGTGGCACATTATGTTGTTTTGGCTACGTATAATCAGCACAGTGCATTTGAAATGACACAGCGTCTGAGGTTGAAGTACTGACTTAAGCTTTGAATTTCTTTCGATATTTGTCAACCTGGGATTTATTTTAATATTCAATACATACTTTTCAACCGTTTGTTGTATTTGTCAATATGAAAACGGGGACATGTAGTTCATCCATTATATAGGTCATTACCGTTGAAAACGTAAGGCAATACTTTCTTTTGTGTATCAGATACTGTGACACACCTTCAGAGGTGGTTCTGTAGTTGAAGTCCTGTATGAAGGAGTACAGCTGTACTCTGCGAGTCACAGCAGTTACCAGCTATTCTAATGACGACGAGTCACAGCAAAAAAAAAAAAAAAGTATATCCATAGCAACTTCTTAAACCACTCCTATAGTATAATCTACTTCTCCATCACATAGTAGCAGTTTCTGCAGGTTTCACCAAGTCAAGACTTTTTAAAGGTCCCATGACATGCTGCTTTTTGGATGCTGTGGTCCCCTAATACTGTATCTGAAGTCTTGTTCCCAAAATTCAGCCTTGGTACAGAATTACAGCCACTAGAGCCAGTCCCACAATGAGCTTTCCTTAGAATGTGCCATTTCTGTGTCTGTAGCTTTAAATGCTATTGAAGATGAGAGAGGGTGGGGCAAGGTGGAAGGTGGGGGTGTGGCCTTAACCAACTGCCACTTTGAAAGCCATGATGTCTCTCTCTCTCATGGGTGGGCCAAATTCTCTGGGCGGGCAAAGCAGAGAAAGAGGAGGTAACTTTGCTCCTTATGACCTTATAAGGAGAAGATTCCAGATCGGCCCATCTGAGCTTTCATTTTCACAAAGGCAGAGCAGGATACCCAGGGCTCAGTTTACACCTATCACCATTTCTAGCCACTGGGGGACCATAGGCAGGCTGGGGGAACTCATATTAATGTTAAAAAAAAACTAAAGTGACATTTTCATGGCATGGGACCTTTAAGACTTGTTTAAGACCATTATGAATGACATTTAAAACCTTTATCACAACATCAACTAAGCCCTACATTTTTTTTTTTTTATAAGCCAAGTATTGCTTAACTTGCACCTCCCCATAGCTGAAGAATAAAATCTGTTTTGTCTAATCTTATTTGGTTGTCTCTGTAAAGTTTAAACACTACATTCATGCGCAACACAACATTTCAGCTGTTGTGAGACCGCTTTTCACACATGCGTGTTTGCCATGATAACATACAGGCAACACAATTTTCTGTTCACGTTAATCGCGCGTTAAAATCTGGTGCTAATATGACACCGGTGCCCAGTATCTACCGGACGGAAAAGCAACGCGGATTTCGTTACCACCTAAATGTCTGTGCTGCTCTCTGATGCTCCCAAACAGACGTTGGAGGCAACAGAAACATCGCTGCATGTCACGCTAGTAAACACTAATAACACGTTACACTTTGCAGCAGGTAACGTTAGCCTACCGTTAGCTACAGTAGCAACTGGATTCAACACGGTTAAAATGCTGACAGCTAAACGGTGTTAAATGTGACTGTATTTCACTGGAGAGGATTCCAGCAGTGGGACGTACAACCGTTTGCCGCTAAAGCTATGAGCTAAAGACACAAACTAGCACTATGGTCACTGCTGTTGTCGGAAAAACAAAACTGACTGGAAAAAATCTTGCGTTTACTTAAAACTGGTAAACCTTGTAGTGCATTCAAAGTTATTGTAAAATACACTTTTCTCATCTATCAGCAATCTACTGTTGAAAGAAGTAATTACTGTTAAAAGTTATTGTTATTACATTTTTAATAATCATTTAAATTCCCCCTTTTTTGTGCTGATCCGAAAATGTATCCAATCTGTGACTCAAAACCGTGATCCGATCCGTGAGTTTTATGATCCGTGGCTATTTGAGAGGGATGGGAAATTACATTGCAAGCCATTATCTCATTGTTTCATCATTCAAATGTGTGGTATAGTTACCTAAGAAATGAATTGCTCCAAATATAGGCAGTTTAAAACATGGCAACTGTATTGTCAATTTCGGCAACCAAAAGCTGATGCCTGGTTGCCATGCCGGCAACCACTTTATAAAGTTAGTGTTGAGCCCTGTCCATACCTCTGCCAGTGACCACTGTTTGGAATATAGTGAACACACTGGTCTACAGCATAGAAGTGGCTTATGCTACAGAATACTTTTTTTGCCATGACACTGGATTGTTGTCAGAATCTAATATAACTAGATTAGATTAACTAAATCTCCACGAGATGAGTGTTTGATACTCAAAAGACAGATTTCCTTTAAGAGTCTTTGTTCCCCTAATCTGGATGTTAACACCCACATCACCCTTGTAGTCTATTTCAGATCCTGATTACCCTTAAAGCCTACCTAAATTACCTTAAAAGCTGCTGTGACCAATTTGTTGCATTAGAGAAAAACAAACAAAACTGTTGATATTTGTCTTACAACCAAGGTGCATGAAGTAGAAAATCCTAGCAAGGAAACACAATTTCTACCGCTCTTAGAGGCCAACGATGCATTAAAAACATCCAATCTGTTTAAACAGGAGGCACTTAATACCACTGACTTCACTTTGCTTAACTGATGAATTGGTAAAGGGTGAAGTACTCCGTTGTTTGAATACTCCTCAAAATATGATGAGCCGTGGCTCCAGCTTGCGTCTTTGAAAAGGGTCATTACTCTGTTTGAGGGAGAGATGCTATAAGGGCGGACAAACATCCATTAATCACATCTTTGTTGTTTTGGCAGTCGACTTGTCGAGATGCATGGCATGGATGTCAACTTTGACCTCCCGTAGAGTCGCTGGAGTGAAATTTACGAGGAGGCGGTACAGCGCAGGTCTGGTGCTGCTGTAATTCAAAGCAGCCTAAAACAAGCAGTGTCACTTTAACAAGGAGCTTATGCATGAGGTCACAAAAAACTATTATCAAGCACGTTACAAAGGATGTCCACTGAATCTGAATTGTGAAGTTATTTTTCTTATGGTATATTCCAAATCATATACACAAACTGTCTCACACGCACACGGACAGTTTATCTGTGTTCTCACTCCATTATGCTCAACAAGCCCATAGAAAACTAGAATGTACTCTTGTACATTCTAGTAAAAGTACAAGTAAATATGTGTGATTGCGGCTTATATAATTAACATAAATCGAAAAGCTCAATACAAGTATCAACCTGCCAAACCCACTGCACGTTTCTAGCTGTAAGTATGTAAAAAAGTAGATGCTTGTCATGGAATAAAAAATAACAAGGGCTGAAGTCATCGAATTTTGTTCAAAGTTCAAAGTTCAAATGATGTAGGAAGCAGAAAGTATGCTGAAGCAGTAGAACTTCAAAATGGAGTAGGTTTGAAGAGGATTTAAAGATTTCTCCTATTCACTTCCATTATAAAAGACTGCTGAAAAAAACTATATTATTATGACACGCCAGTGTTGGATGGTTTGTTAACACAGAAACATCTGAGAAGCTTTCATTGGAAACTGTGTGGGAAAAGACAAGCACTTTAAAAAAGCAGGTGATTTGATGGACCATCTGTCTATCACGTCCGCCATTCTTGTTTTGAATGAACAGTCGCGGCCGCCACACACACCTAAACCACCATGGACGCCGATTGGTTTGGTGAGCTGGTAGTTTAGACACAAACGCATTACTTGAAGCCTATTCAATATCAATGACATTTCATTTACGGGACTGTTCAGGTGCTGCCGGAGGTTCCGCTGGATGTCCCTCACCTTCCGCTTTCTTTGTGTTGTCATTCTAAACTCTGGTGGATTTCTGAGGACTGTGGTTAACTGCTCCTCAGATCTCTGCAGGGTAAATCCAGACAGCTAGCTAGACTATCTGTCCAATCTGAGTTTTCTGTTGCACGACTAAAACTACCCAAGACGACTGTGATTGGTTTAAAGAAATGGCAATAAACCAGAGCACATTTGTCTCCCATCTTCGGAATGTTGTGTGGACTAGCCAGACCTTCCTCCGCAGCGCTGCGGAACAATGCGAGACTACTTGAAGCCTGACAAGGTGGATTTTCGTGTGATATGCGATCCTGCGATGTTTTTTGTGTGATCTTGTGATGTTGTGAGAATCCAACTGTGGTGCAAGGTAAGAAATGTTCCCTCATTGCACAATAAAACTGTGCATGTACAACAACTAAAAGTACAGTGGATCAAAACTGAACAAAGAGGGGAGTCTGTAAACTGTGATAGGTGTTTGGATATTTGGGTTTAAATCTCCTTAGTTCTCTCTTCCAAATAAGTCTGGTTAAGCTAGGGGTTTAACATCTTCATTTTAGACATGTCACTGCATTCCCAGATCTCAATAATTACTTCAGTGAGTACAAAATTATCATAATCAGAAAAAATGATGGTCAAACGTAAGTAATTCAGATCCTAGTTGTAATAAACCAGAATCATTCTTTAACTTGCTGGTGAGCACATGCAGTTTTTAAAGTGCTGCGGGCAAATAACAGATTTCAGATGTGTGCCTTAAAGTTTAATGGACTCCATGTAAAGCTGTGTTAGTGTAAACTGTTTCATAACCTGAACACAACCTGAATTTACCTTTAGGGCTATTATGTAAACTGTCTCCTGAACTGGCCTAAAACCACTGTTAAATAATGTGCCTTTCTTGGCCCTGTGGTATAAAAAAAGCATGTGCTGTTTGCTAATGTCAACTTGCATTACTTCAGGTTTGAAGTCATGAAAGTTGTATTTGACAATGATCCCTCATTGCCATTAGGAGCTGCCAACATACAAAACTACCTTGTGCAACTTTAATATCACGAGGATACACGTGACCCCATGGTAAATAAGAAATCACTGCTTATCTAGTTTAAAAACAAAACAAAAAAACATTAAGTTTCTACTTATTCTTTCCTGAGCCACTCAGTATTATACTCTAAAATGACACCATATATGTTGCAGAAAAACACCCCACATGCAATTAATTGTCCAGTAGTAGAAAAATTAGTGGATTTATTTTGTGAAATATTCATATTTCCAATATAAAAGTATAATTACAATTTTAACCTTACCCTGCACTCATTATGCATAGGTGTCCTTATACAATATTAACATAGTGAAGGTGTCATTTTAAAAAAAACATTAAAAAAATTGATTTTTGTTTCTCATTTTTAGGTTTAGTTTTAGTGTCCGTCTGGCCAGGAGTTATCAAGGAGAGTTGGCAGAGAAAAAGAAAAAGAGAAAAAGGACTGAAGAACACAAATGAAAAAAGAAGTTGTATGACTAGGAAAGGAGAAAGAGCCTTGTTAACATCGTTGAGTATTTTCAACGCTGCAGAAACCTCTGTGGTTATAAAGGAATGAAAGCTGAGGGCTCTCGTCCTGATGGACAAGTGAGTAATAACGTTAGCTTTGTCCTTTCACGGTTTGCGGTTTTCAACAGGTCAGTTTAACCTCGTCCGTTTGCTATTGTTTGCGATGGCTGCTGATTGGCTTTAGAGCAGTAGTGTCTGTAGCTATTGAGGAGGAGAGGGGGGGGCCTTGACCAACTGCCACTTTGCTCGTTTGAAAGCCATGATGTCTCTCTCTCATGGGTGGGCCAAATTCTCTGGGCGGGCAAAGCAGAGAAAGGGGAGGTAACCTTGCTCCTTATGACCTCATAAGGAGAAGATTCCAGATCGTCCCATCTGAGCTTTCATTTTCTCAAAGGCAGAGCAGGATACCCAGGGCTCGGTTTACACCTATCACCATTTCTAGCCACTGGGGGACCATAGACAGGCTGGGGAAAGCCTTATTAATGTTTAAAAACCTCATAAAGTGAAATTTTCATGCCATGGGACCTTTAAAATGTTTAAATTAAGATGTGTCCTTCCTATGAGCTGTAATTATCCACTTGTTTAAACTTATGTTTGTGTGAATGTGGAACATTTATCATTATACTGTATGTCATATGCATGAATGCCTTCCATACTAATCACTTCATTTAAGTCATTATTTAAGTTTTGCAGATTCTCAACCTCAGCTTCACTCATCCAGTTTATAATTGCCGTCGGAGAAAACAGTTGACTTTATGTCCTCTCCTCATTTGTGTGCAGCCTCTCTTTCTTCCAACCCTCCAACAGGAAAATATTGTCTTGTTTGAGTAAACAAAACAGCTTAGTCTGTCTTCCATTTTCATTTTTTGGCTTCCTCCATCTCATTCTCCCTCTCACCATGACTTTCTTTCTTTGTGTTTCTTTCTGCTCTTCACACTCTCTGTCTCTGTCTCTCTCTCTCTCCCTCTGTCTCTCTGTCTCTCTCTCTCTCCTTATCAAAGTAAATAGGTAATTAATCTGTGCCTTGGGGGCTAACTGCAGCACATACCAGCCCTGCGGCCTGCCCAAAGGCTCAGAGGCAAGACAGAAGTGAAAGAAGTGTGGGTTGTTACTCATCAAACACTTTGTAAACCCACATGCATACACCTGTCTACTCAAAAACAACACAAAAATAACCTCTCCATTTACTCTTTCATTGACACATAACCTGGTTGGGACCTACTTAGTTTTTATTTTTTTTTTTTTTTTTTTGAAAAACAGATGCTTTTGATTGTCTTAATAACTTGTTTCAGGCAGAAGCAGAGAAACACTGGTAGCAGTGGCAGCCGGCACACTTACCTGCAGCGATGGAGGCCAGACGGACGTAGTCGGAGCCCCTCTCCTCTGGTTCATACGGGTAGTTATCCACCAGGCTGAGTCCTGCCAACACAGAGGAGAGAGCTTAGTTCTGTTGTCATGACAACCCAAAAATAACGCTGTTCTTTTCTTCTTCTTTTGAATGCAGAATTTGTCTTTTCATTGTCCCCCTGAAACACTGACACAAACACTCACTATATATCATAAAAGTTACATAAAACGTTACAAAGCATAGACAAAAAGAATTCATCCATGAAAGAATTCATCCATGGCCGGATTAACCTGTTAGGGGACCTTTGGGTAAAAATGTGCCCTGTCAAGTAGCAGAGCAGAGACCAGATGACCAACCAGTATTATGGAAATCAGCTTTAGCAAAGATTTTGGTACAATCGGGTCAATAGGAATTCGACATTCTATCACATCAGATATTATTGATATTGTTTTATTCCAAAACTCATGTTCACACTCCCAGACCATGTGCAGGAAAGTTCCAGTTTGTTCAGGTTGACAGAACGTGCAATAGGGAGTAGGAATGGCTTTAGTGGCCGGGCTTCTTAATGTTCTGAGGAGTCCAATATGTCCTATGGCATATATGTTGGAACAGTGGGAAATGTTGTCCCAAACTGTCTCCCAATTAATTACGTTCCCCTCAGGGCTCAGCTCTCGCTCCCATTTCGAATTCTCACAGAATCACAACTGAATTCATATCTTGCTACTCAGTCAGAATCTTATAAACCTGTCCCAGTCTCTAATAATCATATATGTGATGTTTTAGGCCCATTGGCAGACATCCATTTAGAATGTAGGCAATGGCACATAAAGAGCCTTTTTTCCATGTCCACTGAAGTTTCTCAGCTTGCACTCTAGTAACATTTGTGTGATCCAGGTAGCTTTGCATAAAAAAATGGTTGTCATTTGCAAGGCTACTTTTACTTTTATACTTTAAGTTAATTTACAAGCCTGTACTCTGTTACTTTTACTTGAGTAAATCAGTACTTCTACTTTTACCAGAATATTTTTTAAAGTATCTGTAAGTAAATCTGTACTTCTACCTGAGTACGGGAAGTGAGTATTTTTGCCATCTCTGTCCATGTCATGTATTTTTTACATTTGCACTTGACTTGCAGGATAGTCATAATGTTGTCAACCTTGTTATACTGTTGCACTTGTTTCAGTTGTTTTAAATCTAGAAATATATGCTGAATGCCTACATTTGAATGTAAATGTTGCATAGTGCAAAGCATTTGGAATAAGCACAAAAATGAGAAAAGTGTGGGTGTGTGTGTGTGGGTGGAACAAAAGGAATCAGAGCCTCAGTTTTAACTATTCTTTACACAATAATCACTGTTTTTATTTCAGCCTGGAATTAACTGTTGAGCTCTCTGGAGGTGGAAGCCTAATTCATGTGTAATGGGAGGCACACACTTGATAATCCTGAAAACACACTGTACCTGCTCGCCCACCTTTCGGGAGAAGAACCATCAGATTCTGTTTGTTAATGCCGGTTCTTACCGTGCAGCACTGACTGATGAAGACTCCAGTAGATACTCAGGCAGTTCTTCTCCTTCTTCATGCCTCGTTTACATTGGCAGCCGTGCAAAGGAGTGGACAGCAGCGCCGTCATGGCGTTCTCACACTGGTTCCGCGCCCCGGGCCCCAGCTTCACGCTGCCGTCCCCTGCCACACACTGCCGGAGGGTGCGCAGTCGTGGGCTGCAGGTGTCGTCGCTGGAGCAGGTGTCTCCGGCGCGCAGGCAGTCCCTCCCGCCTGAAGAGAGCGCCAGACGTGGGACTCCTGCAGGACAAGACAGAGAGAGGACAGGTTAGTGTCACGTTGTGAAATCTTAGAAGGAGACTGATCTACGGATCGGTTTTCTGTACACTTGTTCAGTGAAGCTTCAGTAGAACATAACATTTATTGAAGAAATCTTAATGGATAACTGACTTTAAATTGCGTTGTTGCTGGAATGTGCAATAAAGCTGCCATGCCTTGCCTACGTATCTTGAGTACAAGAAGCACAACTGCAAGAAAAATGGAATTATATATACATCAGCAGGACTGCATGAATGATTGAGAGAAAGTGAATTTGTCTCCAACAGTTTTTTAGTTTTTTAGTTTGTTACTGTTATTTACTGTAATATTGCAAATGAATGAATGAATGAATGAATGCCTTTATTGTCATTGCATTTACGTACAATGAGATTGTAGAGCCACTCTAGTAAGGTGCATCATTATAAAACATATAGTATCTATGTAAAACTCATCAAGGTACATCATTATAAAACATACAATATATATGTAAACATCATCAAGGTGCATCATTATAAAACATACAAGATATATGTGAAACTAATCTCACGACACACACACACACACACACACACACACACACACACACACACACACACACACACACACACACACACACACACACACACACACACACACACACACACACACACACACACACACACACACACACACACACCATTCGTACCATAACGTCTTTCCTACCAGCACATTCTAACCATAACACAAAAGCATAAGAACACAACTTGCTCACTCTTAAGTGCTTAATAAATATTCTAAAATGATAAAGCGCTGAGTAACTGTGCAAACCGCATCATTAAAAAAATGTTTTGCCAATAAAGATAATAAAGAAGTGGGCCTGTTTCCCTCAAAAAAAACAGTGATACAGTGATTTGAATTTGAAAGGTCAACTGAACCGATATGGGAAGAAATTAAAATCTATACTATTTATATAATATTAAGTTGTTTCTTTCCATTAAACAACTGGAAACATTACAATACATCTGTTCTTATTCAGCATGTGTCCCTCCCGTACCAGTACCACATATTGAGCAGTTGGTTGGGGCCATGTTTGTTGATTTTGTGAAATTCAAAATTTAAAATTAACTTAAGGCATACAACAGCACCCAGTACTTCCATTACGTTTTATAGCGTTGTGGGACAGATAAAAAAAGACGCAGCAGATATCATGACTTTTTTCCCCCTCCAATATGGGTCAAGCTCTAAAGAAAAACTCTAGATCCTACACTTCGCATCATGTAACTCTTTGAATCCTTTGTTAGACCTTGCCTGGTAAATGTTACCTTGCACGGCAGCTGGATTCTTGCGATATCACAAGATCACGCGAGAATTGCAGGATCACACGAAAATCAATCTCGTCAGTCTTCAAGTAATGCCTTTGTGTCTGAACTACTAGCTTACCCGACTAATCAGCATCCTGTGAGGAGTCACTGGCATCTACAGGCGTGGTTTAGGTGGGTGTGACGGCCACGACTGTTCGTTCATAACAACAATGGCGGATGGTTCCTGCAATCACCTGCCAGATTTTTTTTTTTTTTTTTGCCTACCCTTCTCCAAACTGTTTCCAATGACGGTTTCTCAGATCATTATGTGTTAACAACAGTGTTGGGAGTAATGCATTACAAAAGTAACACAATTACAGTAATTAATTCCCTTTTGCTGTAACGCAGTAATATAACGCATTACTAATTAAATTTGGTAATATTACACCCGTTACAATCTCACCGCGAAACAGTGTTAATGTCCTGTTGCTGTATTCGATGGTTGAGATGACTGCAGAGACAGATACATTTGCAAGGTGGACATTATTTTCAGGAGTTATTACGCTGCGTGGTGCTGTCCCGTCTCTGTTCCCGCGATCACAGCCAGGACCAGAGACGGTACGGACAACATCTGTGTCCCAACAGGTGACGGTACATCAGCGCGGACAGCAGTGTGTCCGAGCTGCTGACAGATAGAAACATGTCGGGAATTAATGTTTAGGCTTGCTACACGTAATATACCATTGCATTTTATCAGCCGTGGAAAGTAACTAACTTTTAATTGAGTATTTTCATTTTCTCCTACTTGCCCATTGTACGTTTTACTTCTCTATTTTAATAGCTTTAGTTACTTTGCATATTCATATTAATTATACAAAATATTATGAATAATCTATGATGAAAATTCACAAGCTACCTGCCAAGTCAAACTTCCGCTATTATTTTGGTAAAAGTAACTCAAAAGTAATGCAAAAGTAGTGTAAAGCATTACAATTCACAGACAGTATTATTGTAATATAACTAATTACTATATAATGACAGTAACTAGTAATCTATAATGTATTACATTTTGGAAGTAACTTGCCCAACACTGGTTAGCGTTTGCAAGTAGACTGACTTTGATGTGTGAAATCAGTGGATTGCTCTTTAAGCAAATCAAAACAAATTGGTGAATGATGTAAGCTTGTATGGCCCACTGAATCACTAGTAAAACAATGTAAATTCTGTTGAATTTAATAATTGGGTTACATTTTGACATCCCTCGTCAGAAGCGATCAAACTTGTTCAACGATCCATCTCACTACTTTATTCCAGCATTTCAAAGTTACATTCATAAAACCCGCTATATTATTCATGAATTCATACAGTTGTCACATAGAATAAATCTGACACCGCTGACTGGATGGTGAGGATACTTGGGGGGGGGGGCGAATCATGCATCTCTCCAATACATCCTGACATGTTCAAAATTAAACTGAAGTGTTTCAGCTCCAGTCACAATGAAGTGTCATATTTGTTACAGATTGGCCCAGAGACGGGCTGCATCATTTGTGTGGCTGCATCATTTGTGTGTGTGTGTGTGGGGGGGGTTGGGGGGGGGGGGCACTTGTTTACTGTTGTCTTGTTTCATGTGGCACTAATAACATGCAAGCTTTATTCTCCTGAGGACAGTAAATACTTGCTCTGTCTAACAGCTCTTAGACTCCCTCTAAAAAGTGATGCAGTGTTGTTTAATCCAGACATGTGTCTGGTTTGGGATAATACACATACACATTATGAACTAAAATACACTATTATAAGAGTAAACAACAGACACAAAATCTGAGAGATGACTGAGTCCAATATTGCATTGTTCCTAGTCTGGATCAACCAAAGTACATTTCCAGGATAAAGCCTGACAAAGTCCCACACCTTCCACTCTGCGTTGCCACATTTGGATCGTGCAACAAGGCAGGCCTGCTTGGTTCTTTCGGAGAATGGTTCTAAAGATTTACACAGAATGTTTACAGCATTTGCTCTCTAACTAGGACGTTTTGGGACCAATTGGTGGGATTGCTGTGGACGAAGTAACGTTACACAGAGCGATACACTAGTAAGAGCAAATGTCATTTAACCATGTATCCAGCTTATTTAAATAGTCATGTTACTGTATTGTGTGAACAGTTCATTTAATTTAATATTGTACGTGGCGTTTTCTTTTATTGAGGTACAAATGTTCCACCAAAACAAGTTCCTTTATGAGACTGTTTTGCAGAGCCACCGTCGCTGCGTCTGAAGCTTAGCGCCGCCCAAGACAATTGTGATTGGTTTAAAGAATTGCAAACAACCCAGAGGTTTCTTTTCTCCTATCCCAGAATGTACGTGTGGTAAAGCTAGCCAATGCGAGACTACATAGTTTCAAACAACAAATTAATGGGACTAAGATTTGAGAGTCATGCTAGCAGCTCCATGAGACTGTACTTAGTTGATGGCACTATATTAAATGTTAAGGGATCACCAAAGTTATTATAATTTCTCTTAAAGGGGACATGAATGTCTGCACTAAATGTCATGTGTTCAACCATCCAATGGTTGTTGAGACATTTCACTCAAAACCCCAAATGTCAAACTGCTGGTGGCACTAGAGGAAAGGTCAGGGGATCACAAAAGTCATTAGGATTCATTGTTTGGGCGCAATGGATATCATGTATCAAATTACATGGCAATCCATCCAAAAAGTGATGAGATATTTAAATCTGGACCAAAGCGGTAGATCAACCGACTGACTGACTGACTGACTGACATCTCTAGAGCTAGCTTTTTTTTTTTTGGCTTGAATCATTTTATCATAAAAAATATTCAATATACATATAATACTTAGTATATGTACAAAGGCAAACAAAACAACATTACTCAAACAACTCAAATTATTGCCAACAAAAGAAGTCTTAAAACTAATAACACATAAAATGTATTAAAATGTAAACTGGCTAACTACAAACTCTTACTGTGCAGCCAAACTTTGTACAAACACACTGAACTTTATTTTCAACTCCAGCGAAATCCCAAAAGTTTCCAAACACCAAATATGTCAGGCTGGAATAACGATGAAATGTGTATAAAATGATAAGATATACAGAATATTTCCATTTGAGGGAAAGGTGTAGCCATAAAATATGGAGTCTTGGGTATGAATATGTCACCCAGTGTAAACACATAGCTTCGATAAAAGAGCTGGAACAAGCAGAGAAGGATATATATATATATATATATATATATATATATATATATATATATATATATATATATATAAAATACTGTGAGACAGGCTGGAATAAGAGGATTTCTCCAACTTTAAAGCTCCTTAAGGGAAAAAAAACCGGAATGCTAAGGGGTTAATATCTAGACCAGTGCAGCTCTCTTAGTATTTTTTAGAAAGAATTTAAAACAATCTGAAATGATAGTGACTAGTTTTAAACAAGTGAGCAGAATTGGTTATTCACTGCCTCCGATTACCAGAGATCATGTCCAAAAGCATTTCTGTGTCACCGGCGACTTCTGTGCAGCGAGTCGGTTCAGTAATTAAATCATCAAATCGCATTCCATCACGGCTCAATCAAGTGATAAGGAGCAAAAGAGAGGTTTCCCAATGAAGGCAGGCGCTTGTTCATTTTCCACTGGCAGACTAATCCTGCGTCTTTGTTTGGCTCAAACTGTAACTCAGAGGAAGTCTCCCTGGGTTATATGACTCTCGAGATGATCAGATAAAAGGGTACAACATATCTGAATCCAGTCTACATCCTGAGCTGAAGCCTGCTGTACTTGAAGAAAAAAAAGGGGTTAACTGCCATGTGCCCAGCAGGATAGGCTACTTCTTTCTTTCGGAGTCAGCTAATCTGAAGGCAAGCTGTCAATAAAAGCCTAGACAGACAGTGAGGCAAGAAGCGTGTTGATGGGTTAGGGGATGTTAGTGGATGCTATTGAGAGAAAGCCTCTGCCACTCAAATGAAGAGCTCATCTCTGCTGAGGTCTTGACAGGCGGCACTTGTGCCAACAGAAACATCCCCTTCAACAAAGTCATTTATTTCAGAGTCTTAAAATCTGATTTATTGAACAGAAAGCAAAGGGGGGGGAAGAAAAACCGCAGGGTGTGATAATACAGACCTTGAAAAAAAAGCGAAGGAATCAGCCTTATGTCGAGATGCTTCACTCGCTCCGAGAAAACTCTTAATGTCGATTTGCATTGGAAGTACAGGGTATTATCTCACTCTGTGGAAGTTTTCTTCACTCAGTTTAAGAGAAACAATACTTAAAACATGTTTTCAACATTTTTTTTGCTTATCTTACGCAAGTATGTGGAACTGCAGGTGGGAGCAGTCAGATATGTGGGTGGTGTGTGTGGGTGTTCTGATATGGAAGGTGGAGCACAGAAGAACCTTGAAGCCAGGTTTGGCTTCCCTCGGCTTCAAGGCAAGAGAAGAACCCTGGTAAGCAGCCGCAGTGCAAGTCTTATTAAATTGCAACTAATCCAGCGGGGAGAGAGGTTTGATATTTGTCTGAGAAATTAAGCAGCACTTCAGATCGCAAGAGATAACTGTTTGCCTGGAAACAGAGCCGCGGCACGCCGGCAGTTCAAAGACAGACAGTCAAAACCAATTAGGAGAAATCAGTTGCCTTGTCATTCAGATTCGTTCCATCCTATATGCCTTCATGTTTATCCCACTGAGGTAAATTATCTGTTTGAGCTCTCTCTCTATCTGCACTGTTTTGTTTCTACTCCTCTTTGTTTCTCTCGGATTTCCTCTCTGCTTGCGTCATCCTTTCCATTTATCCTTCTGTTCTCCCCCTCCTTTCCTCTTTTTTTCTCTCTCTCTCTCGTCCCTCACTCGCACGCAAACACACCTGGTATGGTTCAAGGAGCAGATTCTAAAATTAAAGAAATACTGTCAAGGAAACCCCAAAGCAAAACTGATTTCATTTTTACTTCCTCCGATCTCGGGCAGCACGAGCTTTACTCTAAACACAGCAAAGATGTTTTTCGACAGACAAAGCGTGGGACTGTCCAAATTAGCAGTAACTCAAAAAATATCCTCTTTTTGTTTACAGAGTTGTGGGACATGAATTGAATGAAGCCCCGAAGCCCCGAAGCCAGGGAAGCATATAACCATGTTGATATACAGCTGCAACATATTTCGTAGACAACAATGGGTGAGATTAACAAGAATACCTTACAATCAAAACGGTCGCCTGCTCACTTCTCTACTCAAAAGGAAACAGGCGCATGGTGGGAGATGGTGGTAGAACTCATTGGGTGGCTCCTCACGTCTCTCTGCCTCCCACCTAAAGCCCAGGCTCCTCTACAGCCAGCAGGCATCAGTCAGTGCCATCAGCCGCTAGCTAGCAGCCAACGGGAGAAAGCTTCCTTTAACACCTATAAGAGCTGCTCCACAGAAAGCACTGCACTCTCGTTACGTCACATAAAGGAAGCTCAATAAGATTTCATTCTCGATTCATCGCTGTGAAGTGTTCATAAAATGAATCATGATGATAAAACTAGGAGGAGAGCAGAGACATTGATGTCAATGGTACTGCAGTACAGTAAGCATGACTTTTTGGGGAGTAAATATCACAGAAAACAAAAACAACTTCACTCCTTATTTGTCTTTAAAGTTGCTTTCCCTTAAGTGTGGGATGTATTATAATTCCATTTTTGGCTTATAAAATATCTACTTAATTTCTATAAATTGTTCTTGATTTCAGTTCATTATTTGTAGATGTATATTCCTTAATAACTGCTGCAATGTATTGCCGAAACGATTGTCCTCAGTGGCCACTTTATTAGGCACACCTGTAAACTCTTATGCAACCCAATTCAACTGCCCAGCTATTAATTCTACTTTAACAAACAATGTTCAGTTTGATTGGTACTGACAGAGAGATTTGATCTATCTTGTAAAATAATTTATTAAGCAACTTGCCAAATATTTGGTGATTCCAAATTCTTTGTAAATTGAATATCTTTGGGTTTTGGGCTGTTTGTTGGACAAACAAGCACTTTGAACCAGTGACAGCACCAGAGATTTGTGTAATTCATGTATTTATTCATTTTTCAAATTACAAATTCTATTATTCATGCATTAAACATGATAAATAAACCACAGAAATGTCTTGGGGTGCTATAGCTATCCTAGGGGTAGATACAGCACCCACATGCCCCTCCCTGGCGCCGCCTACACTTTAAACACACCATCTCGGGGTCTCAAAAGTTGTGACCAGTATTTTTTGGCTATTTTACAGACTAAATGCATGACCATGTCCCCTAGAAATGACATTAACTGTATTGTTTAGCATAGGGTTTTTCAACAGCTAAGGGGTCCTTGGCCTAAAAAACATTGAAGACCCCTGGCTTAGCATAAGACTTTGACTCCAAAAACCAGGGTTAGCATCCTGAGTGTGAAAAGGTTTAGGCTTCTAAAATCTTTGATTAAGTTTAGGAAAAGATCATGGTTTTGGTAAATGCAACCAAGACCACAATCCTTCCTAACCTTAACAAAATATCAGCAAGTGCTGTGATTTGCCTTAACATGACCATAACATTAATCACGCTTTAGTTGCTACAAGCATTTATTGTATTGTGATGAAAGCATGTATTATAAACATGTTAGGGGAAAACAGAAGAATTTAGCATATGTATGTTCAGTCTCAACGGTTTGCAACTTTAAGTAAAAGAAGTATCAATAGATTGATTGATACTGAAAGTAATCACTTGATTGAGACATTGTATATGCTATCATGTTATATAAATAAACTTGACTTGAAATGCTTTTCTTTTTCTCCAATGCAGTGGTACAAATTACTTTAGAAAAATAAATTTGTTTTCTCAGTTTGAGTGGATGCTCTGATTTGTTGACTCGATCCCGCATGAGAACCATCTTTCTCCTCTCCATCAGTCCCTGTATGGCTGAGCGACTTGTTATGGACAGTATGATGAATCCTGTTAGAGATAAAAACAGGCTCTTGGATTGTTTGGCAAATCTTTGACGGGACTACCAAGGGACCATGCTTTTGTCACAGTATACTGTTGTTCCCTATTAGCTAACTGTGCCTCCCCAAACACTTTTAACCAAGATGCCTCACTGTTTCTCCTGGGGTTTCTTCTGCTATGTTATCTCTGTTTTCACAGCTACTAATAATGCCCTCTCTCATCCCCAGCAGTGTTGCCAAAACAAAAAAATATTATTCCTATAAATGCTCGCACACAAACACACGTCAAAGTGAAAGAACAAGCATGCTCGTGTACATTAAATCCACTCATAAACAGTCACATAACGATGAAAAAACTATTTAGACACGTTACCATGAATATAGTTTGCAGCAAGACTTCATCAGACTATAATTGGTCCTCAGAATACACTGCGATAGGGTAATTTCCGTCTCTATCATTGATTCAGCAAAACATGATGAAATTTAGAGGAGAACCAAGAGACCACTCTGGCCGTGATGCAGGATACTAATTTCCTTCCCGGATTCTTCAGTGACTAATCCATCTTGAAGAAAGTCAATATCATTCTGCAGCTGTTCCAGAAAAACCACGCAACTGCTATTTTCTTTGTCTTCTCAGAATGGTGTGTGTGTGTGTGTGTGTGTGTGTGTGTGTGTGTGTGTGTGTGTGTGTGTGTGTGTGTGTGTGTGCGCGTGCGTGTATATCTCCAGACCTGGAAACTTGATTGAAAAAAAATCAAAAATCCTTTTTTGAAGTAGAGATCATACTTTTTTGCAGACATATTTATGTTGTGCAAGATAATAATAAATTGATTTTAGAATTAGACACAGTGGAGTGAATGGTGTGATGGGTGAATGAAATGATTAACCACCCACTGAAGATAGATCAGCATTTGAAAAGAAATAAAAGGACAAGACTTCAATCAGTAGCTCGAAAATAAATCTAAATTGGATATTACAGTATGATAATAAAGCAACTCTTTATGCAAATATAAATTAGAGGTACTGCATGAGATTATAATAATGTTGAACAGAAGTAGAAATGCCTTCAGAGGAAGCCAGTAAGTGGATGTTGAGTTGAGGTTTTGTCAACTACTTTTATCTCCACCATGTTTATGTCATGGCTGTAGTTAATTTGCAGATTTAAATTCTACATTCAAATTTAAGATAATTACAGATGTTGTCCAGTAAAAGTGTAGAACATTTTAAACTTAGGAGAAACGTTTACAGAACAAATAATGAAACTACAAGGACATATGGAGAGTGCAGACTTCCGCCAAGGCATGCCCTATCTCACCATGTTATTGGAATTTTCCCAGTCTTGAATTCATTTTTCTAGCTATTACAACACTCCATGAATGCAGCACTAATGCCCAATGTTAACGAAAGTGAAAACTAATTTGGGTATCCACCCTGTGATTCAAATGGGCTCTTCCTAGGTCCATGCCACACCCTTCCACCAACTTTCATAAAAATCGTAATCGTAGTTTTTCTGTAATCCTGCTCAAAAACATGACCTTTTTGACCGTTTCTTTTTTCACTAATCTGAGAGCAAACAATCCCCAAAAAGGAAATATAACTCAGCAGAACTAGGATGTACTCTGCTATCAGAAATCATGTCTCCTCTCTGGTCGACTGGTGTAGCAATACCAATCCGGAACTGAACATCACCAAAACTAAAGAACTTGTGGTGGACTTCCGAAAAAAACAGGGAAAGCTACTGCTACTACCGCGAGTCATCAACAACCAAATTTCTCAGGACTACAGTACAATCTCCTCCTCCCTGAAATGGGAAGACAACTTCACCATCATCCTAGTCTATATCAACAACGTTTCATTTATGGGATTGTTCCGGTGCCGCCGGAGGTTTCGCTAGATGTCCCTCACCTTCCGCTTTCTTTGTGTTGGCATTCTAAACTCTGGTCGATTTGGGAAACATCCTCCGAGCTAGAACCGACAATCAAATTATATTTATCTTTTTGAGTAAAATTCTAATCGCACACTCGACAGCCATTTTAATTCCAGAGTTCGCCTCCCTATGTGCACATGTTCCACCAAAACAAGTTCCTTCCCAAGGCTATTTTGCAGAGGCATCATACCTGCGTCCGGCGCTTAACACCGCCCAAAATGTGATTGGCTTAAAGTAATGGCAATAAACCAAAGCACGTTTTCTCCCATCCAGGAATGTTGTGTGGACTAGCCAGACCCTCCTCCACAGCGTTGTGGAGATAAAGGTCTGGCAATGTGAGACTACCATCATCCAGATGAAAGCTCGCCAAAGACTATTATTTTTAAGACAGCTTAGGAAATTTGGAGTGTCAAAGGTTGCAAAGTTACAGCTCTACAGAGTGGTAATAGAAAGTGTGCTCACCTTCTGTATGGTATGGTAATTCTACAGCCCACGAGAGAACACTGATGGACATGGAGTCGTGTGGAGCAGCTTCAAAATTAATTGGCTGTGTACTCCTGTTTTCTCATTTTTGAACTTTGAACTAAACCACATCTGCAAACCCTCTAATCAGTCGTCTCCCTTTGGGTAAAAGACTACGCTTTAATACGACTAATACATCTCGCTTCCACAATAGCCCTTATCCAGAAGCAATCTGCATCCTAAATGCTTCACTGGTTGTATAAATAAGCACATGCACTGCAACTTATCACTTTAAGTGCATGAGCCACACGGTTGCACCATTGTATTTATTCTATTGTTATTTTTAGACCCCTCCTCTCCTGGCTTTGAGGCTACCTAACAGCTTGTGAAAATAAAAAAAATATGAGGAGCGATACGATGCAAGATTAAACTGGATGTGATAAGCTGCCAAACAGAAGAAGAAAGAGAAGAAAATGGTCAGTGGTTACGTTATTTTACTGCTACCTCCCACAATTTAATTTTGGAGGGCCACCACAACTGAGGGTGACTATAAAAAGAGGTGAAGAGATTCTGGTCCAACAAGGAATCCACTTCAAGCAGACCGAGGTCCTTGGGGACTATCAAAGAACATCTCTTCCTTTTTTCTAAACCGTCATTCAAAGTGTGGGTCACATATTTTTCTTTCATTCTGTATAAGAGAATCCTTAGGCTACTCAAACTTTCAAACAGGTCATCCACTGAAGAGAAAGAGCTCGGAGTCTGGTGAACATCACCCCTTCCTTCCCCATGTCCGCCATGATGAACAGCTTATTACAATAGGGTGGTGGTTTAGTCTCTTAAACTGTAAGAAGAACAAATTGGAGAACCATTTTGTTCCTAATTCCTTGGGGATTTTAAATTAACATTGGGCTTCATGTTCAAGTTCAATTTTATTTATACAGCACTTAGCATTTAAAAGCAACCATAATTCACCAAAGTGCTTAACAAGCTAAAAAAAATGGATAACATACACAAACACATAAACAAATACAAAATAACCAACAAGAGAAAAAGGTCAAGGAGTCAAATGTCCACAAATAGAAGTGCGTCTTCAGCGAAAACTTGAACTTAAACATCAAGGAGCGAACACTGAGGACGACCTCAGTGCTTTGGCAGGAATGTGGACATGTAAAAGCTCTGATAAATGAAATGGCAAGGTGACAGAAGCTGTACAAAGATGAAACAGTCTTTGAGTCTGGAAGAACATAATGCTTGTTACTATGAAGATGGAGGGTATTTGATGCCTTTCTGTGTGATGTTTTAATGTGATGTATGTTGTTCTGTTGCTGGTCACAAAATGAATTTCCATAAAAATGGACAATAGTTAGACTAAGGGTGTCTGTGACAGGGCTTTGAGTTAAATGCTAATGACAAGCATGATCCCAGTAATAGTGTTACCATGCTGGTGGTTAACAGGTATAATGATTACCGCATTCACCATCTAAGTTTAGTACATCAGCTGTGAACATGAATCACGGCTGAGTCTTACAGGGATGTCACTAATTTTTCAGGTATTTGGTGATCATTAACCAAAGTATCTGACACATTTTAAAGTTAGAGGAAAGGCCAGAGGATCACCAAAATGATTAGGTTCATCCTCTGTGCACCATGGATACCTGTATACGATACGTTACAACTTTACTAGTTTATCAGTTTACTCTGAAATTCATTTTGTGTTCCCAAGCAACAACAATTACACATATCGGGCCCTATCTTGCACTCAGCGCAATTGCCTTTGTACACCGACGCATGTATCATTCCTATTTTGCACCCGACGCACAGCGGACTTTTCCCTCCACAGACGCACGTCGGTAAATTAGGGATTGTATTTGCGCTCCCGGGGGCGGTTCAGCGAAAAGAGGAGGCGTGTTCAGGCGCAAGCGTTACGTAGTCCTATTTTGCAGTTTCAGAAAACAATTCCGCCACTGACCAGGAAAAACCTGGTCTAAAGTCAGTGGCGCTAGTCTAAAGTCAGTAGCGCGTTATTCAGATGCTATTTTAGGGGCGCATGCTTGGCCTAAATGTAGCGTGTGCACAACGCGCATACACTTCTCTCATCTACAGCAGTTCCCATTTTTGAAAACCATACATAATTACAAAGAAAAATATTACTGAAAATGCGCTTCAGGTGTTTGGATAGGTCAGGAGGCACTTTACAGTACAGTCCTCAAAAAGTCGTAGCATTCTTTGTGGCTTGTTGTGTTTTACACAACATTTCCATGAATCATGGATGTGTTGATGACATAAATGAGGAAATATTAGAGGACTTAAGGAGACGTGATGTTGAACTACGGTGGGATTGGACACTCCGGCGGAATCTGGTGAATCTGGAGTAATGCGCGATGCGCTCCTGATGGAGCGGGTGGACGGAGATAGAGTGGGGGGAGGAGGAAGGGGCACAACAGGTGCAGGTGGTGCTTTGGAGGCCCACGCTCCATGGCTGCAGCAATCCTCTCCAGACTTGATTAGATGCGCCCGAGAGGCCGCAGCAACATCGTCACCCGGCTAAGACGGGCATTTGTTACTTTGCCGCATCCCGGACAGCTCCCGCTGGCGTGCGCCAGGCAAATCCGCCGTCATAATAGCAATCCGCCACGGAACAATACGCCTGCTCTTAAAGGGAATGTGAGATGACGCTCTGATTGGTTATTTTCACGTTACGCCCAAACCACACCTAGCTACTTCAGACCAACCCATTTAAGATTTGCGTCGGGCGCAAGAGTCATTTATCCCGCCGGTATAATACCAACAGCGCCAGAGATCCGCCCACAAAGCTACTTGCGTTTGGCATTTCACACTTGCGTTTCAGATCGTTAAAATAGGGCCCATAGTACAAAAGATGAAAACACATCAGCAGCCATGACAAAGAAACATGTTTCATCATATCCTTGGATCCAGACCTTAATTGGCTGGCATTGGTTAGCAAGCCTGAGAATGAAAAAGCATTACATTTCATGGCAATCCATCCAACTGACCCACAGACTGACCAACACTGAAGCCACGCAGCATTATATGACTGTGTACTGAGCAGTGGTGGAAGAAGTATTTAGATCCTTTACATAAGTAAAAGTACTAATACCACACTGTAAAAATACTCTCTCGTTACAAGTAAAAGCCCTGCATTGAAAATGTTGCTTTAGTAAAAGTATCATCAGGAAAATGTACTTAAAGTATTAAGAGTAAAAGTACTCATGCAGAAAATTCCTCACATTTTAGAAACTGGAAATGATCCAAACAGTTCTAGAGCTTCTAGGTATTATTCTTTGCTTATGCCTAGGCTCAGCCTGGACAGCCCTGAAAAAGACATGGGAAAGGGATCTGAGTATTACACTGGATGATGAGGAGTGGGACAGAATCTGTAGGGATATTGAAACTATGTCACGCAATGTAAAGGTTGCGCCTCATTCAGTTCAAGATTATGCATCGCTTCTATTGAACTCCCACCAGATTGTTTAGAATTGGTCTGAAAGACACACCGAATTGTTGGAAATGTAAGACAGTGGACGGCCAGTTACTTCATGTCCTATTGTCCTGTGATAAGGTCCAAGAATTTTGGACCGGGGTACATGATAACCTATGTCGGACTGCAGAGACCCAGGTTCCATACAGCCTGAGATGATTTGTTCTGGGAGATGGACCGATTCTAAGCGGAATAGATAAGCACATAAGAAGCTGGGTCCAGACTAGTTTAATGATAGCCAGACAGACTATTTTAAGAGGATGGAGGAATGAAGGGGTGCCGTCAATCCAGGAGAGGGCTTGTGAGAGATGGCTAGGATTGAAAAAAATGTCATATAAACAGTTTGCCAGATTGGATGTCTACACTAGAAAATGGGGAAAGTACCTGAGCTCTCTGGAGAGCTCCTAAGAAGCTTTGTCCTTTATGCACTTAAACATGTGTTTTTTGGTTTATTGTCTATTTTGTGACTATTCTGTTGAATGGTCTTGAATATTGTAGTTACGGTGTCATCTTTTCTTGATTTTTGGCTGGGTCGGTGATGATGACTAAGGGAGGGGGAGGGATGTGTTCATGTTGCAAGTTGTATGTTTTATATGTAAAAAAAAAATAAAAAATTGTTAATCACAAAAAATGACACAAAAGTGTTTAATCGTAAAGTAACTAGTAATTACAGGAAAGCTGTCCGATTAATGCAGTGGAGTAAGAAGTACAATATTTCTCTGCAGTAGAAGTAGAAAGTACAAGTACCTCAAATTTGTACTTAAGTATCTTGAGTAAATGTACTTAGTATAGTCCACCACTGGTACTACTTCATGGAGGCTCATTGACATTGTAAGATCCACCTGGCTCTGTCTGTCTTAAAGCACGAGCCCATTAGAGGGCAGAGCTGACAGCACCCACCCCGCCAGCTGCACCCATGATGTACCACACCAGGAAACAAGAGGAGAGTGTCGTACAAGATGGCAATGATCCTGACCACAGAACAACTGGTTGTCAACAAGACATCCTATTATCCCCTGCTCTCATTATGTTACTCCCATATTTAGTTGTTTTAATGTGCTGCTCAGGCGCACAAAGCAGAACAGATGTTAACATCTTTGTCAATGTTCAGATGGACTGGGACAAAAAGGGGGGCTAAATAACTGTTGCAGACCACAATGTTGGAAGAAAAATAAACCCTGAAATGTCATGAACTTTTAGGAGGAAAGAGACTGGGAAGAGGATGTTTTTCTCGAATTCAATTTTTTTTGGTGCCTGTAAATCCTGGGATTTGATAAAAGAGCCTATTGTCAGTCTAGATGTAATTGTTGCCAATTTTCTCAGTTTCTCAAGGCTATTGTCTGGGTGCAGTCACTCTGACCTTTAAAATCCTTACTCTTGTTTGAGCACAGCACATTTGACACTTGCAGTCTTTACTGTTGATTGCTTGTAATGTCTGAGATGTTGGAACTGAACCTTATTCCCACTGCGAGCCTGTGGAGAAGAGTGCCGGTTTCAAATGTAGAATACAGAAAACAGTACAGGGACGGAAGTAAACAGTGAGTTGACATTTACTTTCACTTGTTTGATTTAATGTTCTCTAGCTTGGGCCTGCTGGGAGGCGTAGTCACACCAGTGGGTCCTGGGTGCTCTCCCCCCAGTAGGTCATGTCTGGAACACTTTTAAAGGGTTATCTCTCAGTCTCCCACTTGGCAGCAAACCACACCAATTGAAGATTGTATTGTGATTAAACCAAATTAAAGCTATAGTGCACAACTATTTTATATAAATGAACGTCTGTTACATTCAAGTCATTACCAAATGAGTTGATACAAAGCTAAGTAAGACTATCAGCTCAACAAAACTCTCTCTGTATTTCTCAGTATGGATATGTTTAGAAAATTGTGTAGTCCGGCGACTTTCGCGCACAGAAACTCGAGTGATGCGTGTGACGCCACCGCTGAGGAAGGACAACCGCAGCGTTCAGCTTTAGAGATGAAGGGGACATAACCATTACAAGATAATTACCTCCTCTGAAGAGTCCATCGTGTTTTTTTTAATCATAAACATGGTGATGAAGTATTTCAGATCCACTAAACACTGGAGTAGCAAATTCCAAAGAAATGGGAACACTTTAAAATGTAGTCTAGTTGGCATACATTTTCCAAGAAAGACAAAAACATCCGAGCTCTGTGAATCTTCATAGCCTGGCACAAAACTCCCCCTTCTTAAAAAAAGAGTGTTTTCATATATTTGAGACTATCCACAGGTATAGTTCCCAACATGCATGTGACAATAGCCTGAATTACCTGCCTCTTGAGTTTCAGAAAAGCTTTAAAAAAAATCTCTGCTCTGACCTTAAAGTCAGCCTCAATAGCCTCTCCGAACTCCAGCGAACCTACACTAATGTTTTCCATTCTGCAACTTGTGTAGAGATACAATTCTTTAGCTGCCTGTCCTACAGTGTGCACAGAGTTGCCTGTGCAAACCAGCCCTGGGAAACATCTATCAGCAGCTTGACAGCCTCCATCACTGTTGCTGTTAACCACTGAGTTCTTGGGTTTCCACGATGATAAGCTCCAAACACCTTCTGGTCTCAGCAGCATTAATGGCAGTGGTTTGAAAAAAAGCTTCAGTCTGACAACATCTCTGTCTGGAACAAAACCCCAAACCAACTAAATTGATCCTTTGTACAGCAGAGTTGGTTCACCAAAAGTCTGTATGGGAAGCCATAAGCAGAGGCTTACACCCTGCGGGGGTTGTTTTCCTTCCCGGCTTCCCCTCTCCATTTTTCCTTTTTGTAAGAAGTATTACAACTGATATTTGGCAGATTTTACTGGCGTATATTGTTGTTTTCTGGCATACAGTTGTGCCATATTACTCTAATGATATTTGTATTTGTTGCAACATTCTGTTCTCACTGTCCTCTGGAGACAAAGTGCTACAATGTCTGATTGAAGAACAGTTGGTGGCTCTTTCAAAAGATTTGGAGATTTAAGCTCCTTATTTCTTACTGTTTTTAAATACAAATGCCAAAATAGCTCTTATCTCCCATTCTTTCCTCTATAAGGTATCCTCTATAAGTAAAATTAATCCAATTCTGATCGAGATTTCGACTCCCAACGATCACAACGATGCACTTTGCAAGTAAACTCTTATTTTGTCTTGTGTTCTGAAGGAGAATTCAGAAAGTTCAACGGCAAAACTATTAAGGGAACTGTTTTTCAACTTCAATAAATGCAACATCTTCCCAAAATGAGTAATCGTGTTAAATAATTTTGATTGCAATATTGCCCAAAATAATTGGGATTCTTTCCCAATATATATATATATATATATATATATATATATATATATATATATAGACGTATGTATTCACACAGACACTACAGTTTATACTCTTGCAACACACACACACACACACACACACACACACACACACACACACAGAGTCTGCTGCATGCACAAAAAGTATGAATATCAACCCCAAGCCTCAACTCTTCACTTCACCTCCCCAAGGTACCTTTCATGCTGTGTGTGTGTGTGTGTGTGTGTGTGTGTGTGTGGTTGTTGTGTTTGTTTGTGTGGCTGAGAGTACGTGCATGTGCGACAGTGTGCTTCTACCTGTCTGTGTTTACTAGTGTTGGCTGAGAATTACATTCTTTAACCATGAATGCATCCTCATTTGTTTATTTACAGCACTCTTACACAAACATTTGTGTGTGTACACGCATACTTTTCTGAGGGCAGTAATAATCTTAGTGTTTGAGTTAATTCCAAGTGGGCAGAGCTACAGAAACAAAGCTTCTCTGAACACTTGCAACTGGAAAACTTTTTTTTTTTCATTCATCATAGCCTTAGCATGTATTATCTTGTAAGGTCACCAGGTTAGCTGACAAAGCTAAGCGAGACACCTCCAGGCTAATACGATTTTCTTGACATGAGAGTAGCTGACCTAAATAATTTGACATGGCTCGATTTAATTTTTTGATAGTATCAGGAGCATATGTTAGTTGTGCAATACGTAGGCTATTTGGGTTGTGCATTATGTCAGTACACTGTTTAATTTTGTGCAATACTGAATACTGAAACTGCCAATGAAAGGAGGAGTTAATGTGCTTACTATATAGGTACTAATGTATGTCTAATGTACAGTATGTGAAAGCATGTTTTGTGCTGCATGAGACTATGTATTCAGAGATGCTTATTTTCTGTATTTTGTGCTGTCCTTGTAAAGCTGCTCAACAGACAGAGTCCAAAACAAATTTGCCTTTGGAGACAATTAGCCTTTGCTTCTTTAGAGTGTTTCCAGTTTAATGTTGCTTTGCCAGAAATGCTGTCTCTATAGCTCCACCCATGTCGTATTACGAATTAGGGACAGAAACATAACAAACGCAGATGCTTCCATAAGTACAGGACATAAAGGTTTGCTAAATGGTTTAATAAGTATGAAAATCATATGAATCAGGTGTGTTAGCCTGGTTTCAGACCTCTAAAACACTGATCAGATTTGTTCAGCAATTCAAATAGTTCTGCCGTTGTGCTCATTGAAAACTGTTTCTATTGGTTTGTAAAACAATCTACTGATCAGATTTTAGTAGGAGGGATTAAGAAATGTGGTGTTGGAATAATCGTAAAAATGACTTCCAGACTGAGAAAATTCACACAACAGTTATTAACTAGCATTAACCCTGATAATGAGTCAGGTAAAGCAATATTTTGTGGTTTTAGGGAATGTAATGTAACTGGTGCAGCAACAAGTCTGGGACAAAATCACTAATATAAAGCTTCAAATATTAACTAGAATAAATACTGGAACAGCTATCAATGTATTGTTTAAATGCTCTCAGCAATAAAATACCACAAATCTTCTCTGTAGAGCCCATGTTTATTTTCCACAATACGACTTAAATTTTAATGAACACACCAATGTGCAAATAATGACTTCCCAACCTCGGGAAATGAGACCATCCGAGGAGCACGTGAATGCAGCAATAATCTCCCCACATAGCCCACAGTGCCTTGCAAGAGAACTTGCGGTGTAAGGGTTAAAGGCGCATACATTTATTTGCATGTTGTTCCATGTCTACTCCTCCACTCACTTCTTGTCATCTCTCTACTGTTGATTATCTAATAAAGATATATATATAGCTACATTCACAACGAATAGCAACAGAAAAAATGGCAGCAAGTGCAAATGAAATCAACCTAGCTGTGAAAGTTGTTGTAGTCAACAGAAACAACAACCTCTTAAATAGACACACTTAATTAATTGATTAATTTTAATTAGTGTGAAAAACATTCTAAACAAGTTAACTGCTTCTTAGTGACCGACATAGTTTCATAGTCGATTGAAAATACCAGAACAAAGACCCAACAAGAAATCCGCCACCATGAACACAATGTCAGGCTGAATGAACACAGTGAAATAGGTAGTCTGGTTATCAGGTTAAAGTCTTCTATTGCTTAATGAAAAACATGTGAATAAGCAGTTGTGGTAACAAGAATGTCCTTTAGGTCTGAGGTGGAATTATCTCATGGCACATTTCCTCCCACACCCCCGGGGGCAGTGTGGTAAATAAACCCTGAGCAACATTTGGCGGTGTGCTTAAGATGGGTATTTTCATCTAATCTGTTACTTATCGACTTTCTCTGTACGTCTGACTATCAAGTGCTCTGCAGTAAAAACAATGCTGTCTGACTGAAACCAATGCGATACATGCTCACCCACAGAAAAAAATGACTATTGATTATTTGGTATTGATATGAACTCAGAGTTTAGCAACAGTTCTCTGTGCTCTGTCCATGGTCCTGAATCTGGAGCTGACACAAACTCTCCCTACAAATAGTTTGATCAATGTTAGATTAGACACATAAACAGTGTTGGGTAAGCCAGAATGGAAAAATTTAATGAACGAAATGAATGACTTATTACATATTAAAAATGAATCAAGTAATTGCATTGCTTTATTAATTACTCATGGACAAAATGAATTAAAGACGTTACTCTGTCGATGAAAACTAGCCTTTAGATAACACAGGTACATTTACATTTCTTTGAATGTCAATTAATGTACATTGTCCCTTTTCAAATTAAATTATCACTCAAGCTCCATCAACGTAACCTCCACACACACGAGGCACATCTTCTGTATTTAAGTATTACATTTGATTACAAATTGAATCTAAAATTGTAACTGGACTGCTACTATATAACTATATTTCAACCTTGGCAGGACAACGTGCTTTATAATTTATCATTCACCCATTCTCACACTAACACAGGCATGCAGGTTGCTGGCCTGGCCATAAACAACAAGCAGCCAGCCTACTGATTGAAGGTTTTTACTTAACCATCAACAGTTAGCTTAGCCCCTTGACTGCACACAGCATTCCAAAAGTCCAATCCTCATAATGGGGTCCACACACCCTCCAGCTCTGAACACAAAACCCAGCTGACACCTGAATGTAGGGAAGCCATGAAGTAACCACCCCATGTGAATAAGACAACTTTGGAGTTACCATATCACTCCTTTTTCGGGGTAAACTTGCTGCCTCCCCCCACCCAGCTGCTCCTGTGCCAAGCTAACATGTACTGTACTAGACCAGTCCTGCCACACAGATACAAAACTGACATAAACCCTCCCATTAAACTCCTGGAAAGACTGCAAACAAGCCGACAAGCCGAGGTAATGGAGTGATGCTAGGATTAGTAACTGTTGAATAATTAATTCAATAAAAAAATTTATTATTAATTTAAAAGTAATACCGTAATGCATTCATGTGTTACTGACTAACACTGCATATAAACAGTGGTGCTTGATTGCTCGTTGCTTGATCTAATGTGTGTCTGAAGGATTTTATCATTGAGCTCTTATTGTCAAAAATCTTTAATAAAGTTGTGGATATTCTTGCCTGGTGTTAAATGGCTTTGCTACTCCAATCTGCCATGTGCATTAAAAGAGAGTAGATGTATGCATCTGTCTGAGTGTGACTGCTGGAGAGTGTGTGCGTGTAAGCGCTGTGTTTAGCTCCCTGTCTGTTTTATAAAGTGTGTGTGCCTCTGCTCGTCCCCAGGTCAGATAAGTTGAGGGGACGAGGACACGTTGATTGCAAGCCTGGGCTGTGAATGCATCACTGACCCCCAATTATAACTTTTACAAAGAGCTCTCCAAATGTATGTTTTAACCTGGAGGGCACAAGTCAGCAGACAATTAGATTGTTGGGGGGACTTTTCATTGAAAGTGGAAAAACTAACCTTGAAACTGGCAAATGTAACTCATTGTTCAGTGATGTGGTTTCAAGCCTTCATGACGGGGCAACGTCATTACCGAGTTATGTTATCGGTTTTGTTCTACGCTGTCGATGCCCTCCCTGGCAAAGAATCTACTCCGCATTAATTACTGATTGTGGATGCATGCTAATTAACAGCGTCGTTCCAAAAGATAAAAATAGACGGGCCTTTGATGTTAGCGTTTGGCAAAGCCCTGTGGTCCCATCCTCTTTGGGAGATGACCCGTGATGAGCAAGGAGGTGAGCTGATCTTTCATTATGTAAGGCAGCAGATTAGAAGGCGCACCACTGGGTTTCGCCGTCCCCCTTATCTAAGTTAGAAGAGCGTTAAGCTCCAAATGAGATCAGGATGAAACGATAATATGTATTGACAGGGTCGCCCTCCTCTCTTACTGTCTCGCTCTCCTGCTACCTTATGCTCGGTCACACTTTCACATCAATATCATTCTGCATGAGCAAACTATCATTTTGAATCTCTTGGCTACATCCAATGGGATACATTTGCGCTTTGGCTGAGTTTGATGTTGCTGTGCAGGAGTGACTTTGAAATTTAATTTTGGCCATTTTTCGACTCTATTCCTTTGCCACTGCTGGTGCCGTTTATGTCAGTATTCTCCTGAAATATGGCCTAGTAAACAGACGGCTTCCCAGTTTTAATATGGTCCTTGTCACTTGGAGGAAAAGCTTTCTCAGTTTGGCTCTATCGTCATGGCTTTGGAGCCAGAGGCATCTTTTTAATGAGGAAGAGGGAAACTATGACAGGGGTGACCTGACCTGATACAAGCCAGGACAGAGCCAGCACTCTGTCCTGCTGTTCTGTATGTATACACTCACATGGACACTGAAACCCACATACACGAGTAATACGCGAGAGACAGATCAAGTCAGACACAAATGACTAGCTCGGCTCTCTTTGTGTCAGAAGCAATTTAAAGTGCCTGCTGTAGACCGGCAGATCGGGAACACACACAGACGCATCTCCATGTTCACTCACATGAGCATGCCGAGAGCCTCCATCTGCACCAGCGTTTCACCCGCAAATCGGAGAAGACCTTGAAATGGCATTGTGGACAACTGGACATGGGGGGAGAGCTAATAACAACAAAATATACAAGACTAAATAATGCACATTACATGATAGTTATCATGATTGCAATCCTGTGCAGTGCATTCCAAGAGTATTATCGAAAGTACTCGGCGGGGCACTTCTGTTGGCCTCAGACCAGTTGGACCTTTCATGATTATATGCAACATATGACAGTATTGGATATATGTATGTGTGTGTCATTTTTATAGGACAATCCAAATATCCTGATTGAACTGATTAAAAATGGAAATTTGAATGGATAATGGATACTTGAGAAAGTCTGTCATTGAATATATGACGCAGTCTTTTCACAGTCAGGTATTCTATCACCTTTCGTGAGCCATCAGGGGTGAGAATTTAATCTCAATTTAAATGTAGACAGTACAGTGTGAAGAGCAAGAAGCAATAGTTACTTTGGAGAACATAGGCTGAGGGAACATAGGGCTGAGAAAACATAGGGCTGAGGGAACATAGGGCTGAGGGAACATACAGTATAGCTGAGGAAACATAGGGCTGAGGGAACATAGGGCTGATAAAACATATAGTATGGCTGAGAGAACATAGGGCTGAGAAAACATACAGTATGGCTGAGGGAACATACAGTATAGCTGAGGGAACATAGGGCTGAGGGAACATAGGGCTGATAAAACATATAGTATGGCTGAGAGAACATAGGGCTGAGAAAACATACAGTATAGCTGAGGGAACATAGGGCTTAGGGAACATACAGTATGGCTGAGGGAACATAGGGCTGAGGGAACATCAACAACACGCTCCCGTTACTTATTTCTTATGCTTTTAATTGGTGTAACGAATCATGAAAGAATCACATTTATTTGAACACTTTTGCCCCCAAAATATCCAAAATCTAATAAAGTCATTATTCCCGCTATGGCTGAGAACAACAAGCTGAAAGAATTCAGATTGCCAATGGGATGGCACCTTAAATGTGTAGCCGTAATAACCATAATTCTCGAAAGCAGCTGTGAAACTAACTACATGACAGTCAAACTCTCAGCTGAAAGCAGTGCTAACGATATTCACTGAAGCAGCATTTGCCGAGGCTGTTGTGACACAAGTTTCTTGTGGATTCAATAATGATGAAACTCTGTCAGGCGAGGTGACAGCTCCCCTGGACTGAGTGGCGCACTCTAACTATTCACTAGCAGGAGAGAAAGCACTCACTCGACACGCAGCACAGGAGAGGAATTAGAAGCGAAGTCTCTCTTGGCGTGGTTGAGTGTGGAGGCGGTGCAGCACGCAGTGCCACCTTACTGCTAACGCTGCAGAGTGTGTATGACGAGGTTTGTTTAGAAAAGAAAAAAAAAAATCACAGAAAAAGTTATGGTGAAGTACTTTTAATTAACTGCTGGAAACAAGACTTATTAAAGTCGCACTTTATGGGAGAGTTGATCGTTTTTAGATGTAAGCCTATTTATTTTTTCCAATATGAATGCACTATAAAGCAATTTGGAACAGCACTCTTTTCTGCTGAGTTGCACATTTGCTGTGGTCTTCAATTGTCAAGTAATATTAATTTCAACTCTAGTATTTCAGGAAAGTGTAATGAAAATCATGATTATACCATTTGTATTGATAGTTTGGCCACATCATCCCTGGTACAATTCCTTACAGTTTTTATTTTAATTACATTTTTTTAAACAGGTGGAAATAAGATTAAAAAGAAATCCTTATTACAAAAAAGGGTGAGAATGGGATGAGATAAATACCCTATGCAGGGCAAAAGCTCTGTAGTTTAACTTAATTGTGTTTTGTTAGTCTATTTCGAGGAAAATGTAGCACATAATCACCAGCCTCAATGTATCATCTATGAATGACAACATATGTCCTGTTACAGCAGGAAACTATACACTACTGGGTATGAAATGAGGGTGAGAAAACAATGTCCTGCTTTGAAGTTTTTTTTGTATCTTTCTGTAAAACTGTCCAACATTTTTACATCATGCTTGCTCAAATATGCTATATGAGTTTTGTTGATCATAATATGAGTTCATTCCAAAATGAGAGTTTTCTCTATTCAAGAGAACTTTTGTTTCCCTAGCTTTGCTATAAATATGAAACTCTCAAAAATGATCTGGAATGTTGAAGACAAAAGAATAAATGCTGCAATGCATAAATGGGTTTCACTGTAACTGACGTAGCCAACTTCTTCCAGCTCAAGTGTGTGTTCAAGCGCAACAGCACCGCTGAAGTTTGCCGTTTGTCATTATCCGGGTTGAGTCATCCATCCACTCGATGCAAAGTGTTGTTTTGCTCACCTTAGAAGCACTTTTAATCAACCTTACACATTACAAAGTCCCTTTTTTACATTTATGCCTTTGTTTAAAACCCCTGCGCACCCACTCGGGTGTTTTTTTTACTTCGTGGCTGATTAGATAATTAGAGGTCATTAAATTCCATGTACTCAGAATGGTCGTGTTCATTATGTATATCGGAGCAGTCAGGCTTCACATATAAAGGCTTGACATCAGTCGGTAACCAGAAGAAACAGCTAGAGGTATGCAGGAAACCAAACAGCTTTCTATAATGCAGCAGCTGTCTGATGTCACATTTGCTCGGACATATGACAACAATAACCATCAAGTCACAAGGAAGTCCTGAGTCTTGGCTATGAAGTCCCAAGTCAACACCAACAAGTCTCTGAGAACCAATAAACAAGACTAGGGCTGCTGCTCAAGTCTCTTATTAGATCCCTCCTCGGCTGAACCGACCTGGCCTCCTTCATGGAGGTCGTCTCAAAGCTCTTATTCCTGCCCCGAGGAGCTAGGAAGGAGGGATCTCCGAGGAGCTATGAGAGAGGATACACGATAGCAGCCTTCCCTGGAAGCCTTCAGAGGAAAGGACGTCTCATCCCTCTAAAAAGACATTTCTTCATTTCCTCTCACGCATGATTACGTGACTAAGACGCGAGGAAATCAAGTGAAGGAAACAGGGTTGCAATTTATTTTTATTTTTAGGGGGCTTTTCCGCCTTTAATGGACAGGACAGCTAGGTGAGAAAGGGGAGAGAGAGGGGGAAGACGTGCAGGAAATAGTCACAGGTCAGACTCGAACCCTGGACCTCTGCGTCGAGGCATATACCTCTATGTATATGTGCACCTGCTCTACCCACTGAGCCAACCCGGCCACGGAAACAGGGTTGCAATTTAAGAACATGGGATGTACCACAGGAATCTGACCTAGCATTTGATGCTGACTTTCAATACTTAACAGGTTTCAATATTTGACAAGACACATTTTGTTCTGTATATGAAGTATAGGGTTTGATAACTTGCCCTTGTGTCTGCACTGGAGCGTAGGTGGAGATTATAAGAATCCTCTCACCAAAAAGAAGCCTTTATATCCAGCACAGATTGGGAGCAATTGAATAAATGGAAAAACAGAAAACACCCGTTATTCGGAGTTGCTGGGAAAAGCCATATGAAACAAACAATTTGGGTTGGATTCAGGAGCACAAGGTCTGATTTAAGATAGGTAGATGGGATCCTCTCGTGGACTAGTACCAAAGGACAAACCACACTGAATCTGAAACCCCAACATGACCCAAAGCTCTCAGCTGTATATAAGCCTTCTATAAGCCTTATAGAATCAGATTCCCTCCTGTTTAAACAGCAAATATAGCCTTCTGTGTGCCAGAAAGAGATGACAGTTTGATTATCTTTTCCATTGTTGATGCAGCTTTAGTTTATGTATGCAGATGCTTCATGGAACCAATTCATGATCTTGGAATTATAAGGTCCCATCTGCATGCAAAGTAGTTTTGCCATCAAGAGTGGAAAAATAAAATAGTTTTGCATGTGCATGTTTTAATCATAACTAGATATTTTACACATGGACCTCTTTCTGCTAGTATTTTGCCAACAGGCACAGACGGCCACAACTCAACCCAAAAATAAAATATACTCTAGCTTTCCTAATCATGATTTCAATCGGTGAAGGAAAAAGATCCATATTGGAAATTATAAACACAAATACATATAAAGGCTTTAAAATTTCTATTTCAGACCCAAGTGAAAGCCTGTTTTTAGAGCCAGATTATATCAAGCAACCAATTTTGACCAAAATGTAAGCTGGAGCATTTCAGATCCTGTGGGAATCACAGATTTAGTCAAACACTGGTTGTGAGATCAAGCGAGAAATTGAACCCTGGTCAACCTCTCCTACTCTTCTGTACTGTATGTCAGCTGAGAGAGGCTGGACAGCCACGCTGTGATTGTATGATTGAGTTAATCGGATTCAACAAGGTCTGTAGTTCTGATTCTTTTGATGTTGTTTTTGTTGGCTATGCATGCTCTGTTGGGACATCAACATCCAAGCTCTTTATCTTTTAAGAAGGTCCCTAAGTTCCAACAAGTCCTCCAAACCATACAACAATAATATTAATATAATAATAACAATTATTCCTACCATCCAACACGACCGACAGTTGGTTTCATAAATTAGCGCCCTTAGCGGTGGCAGGAAATACGACCCACGAGTTCTCATATCTCAACGTAACAGTTGCAATTTGAAACATGTCGTTAACATTGTGAAACGGTCACGGTTTGGTTAGCTTTAGGCAACAAAACTACTTAGTTTTGTTGAGAAAGAGATTGGGGTTTGGGTTAAAATTAATACATTTGTTAAGTTACTTCACTTCCGCATGTGACATAGTTCCATTTGTTACGTAAAGTAAAAAGAAAAATTGTTTTCTTTTCTTATCAAACGGTACATGAAACCCGGTGTACTGGGGGAAAGTCCTGTGGTTGTTTGACCCATCCACCACCCTAGCCTTCCCTGCGAAATTTGGCGCTCTTCCTGCTTTGCTCCCATCATAACTACTACGGCCACTAGAGGGTGGCGCCGCCTAACAATGAAAGGTAAATACGAGCCGATTGTACCAACGACTTATGAAGTTGTCCAAACAAACGACTTATGAAGTTGTCGGTTGAGGGGGGGGGGGGGTCTCCTGAGTTCAGCTCGTCTTTTTCATGTCTCCTGTCAGGCTTCACTATTACATCTAGAGATAAAAATGACAGTTATTTAGGATATACCACACCAACTGTCTAAATATATCAAACTGTTTTTTTTGGCCTAGAGCATATTTGTTTACATGTTGAAAAATCAGCATCATAAAAATTCATCAATCATGCTGCAGCTTTTCACAGTTCTTTTTTACACTGTAACCTTGAGTAAACAGACAACAGTCACTCAGATTATTTTGGATAGCGAAGAAAAAGTCTGAATCTGATGATTCTGAGACTATATATATATATATATACACCTAGTTAGTGCACTGCTACCCTCAGCTCATGTCCCAGGTCCAACCACCTGGCCATGCTTTGGCAATCCCCAGGGCTAACACCTAATGCCTTGACAGGAGCTTTCTCCACTCTGCTGTAACAACATGGAACAGCCTTCCCCCTACTGCTGTCAGCGACATCACATCAAGCAGTGTTCCTGCCTTCAAGAAGAGACTGAATGAACACCTTCTCAGCATGATACTGCAATCCTATAAGCCCAAGGGCTTCAAACATACACACATCCAGTGGTGGAAAAAGTATTCAGATGCTTTACTCAAGTAAAAATACTTTGTATGTAAGTATCATCAGCAAAAGGTACTTAACCTTGTGTTGTCTTCGGGTCAAATAGACCAGTTTTCAATTTTTGTTTTATATCAGAAAATATGGGACGTAGAAATAAGCGCTAAAAATGTGTAGACATTTTTTTTAACAATTTAACACGTTGGAAAAAGCAAAAAAAAAAAAACTGTGAAAAAAGGCGTCAGAAACGTCGAAACGTTTTCAAGGTTGACGGGAAGACAATACAAGGGTTAAAGTATTAAAAGTAAATGCAGTAAAATCCTCACATTTTAGAAACTGGAAACGATCCAAACAGTTCTGTGCTAATCGGCTAAGAGTGATCATTTCAGCTGGACTAGTAGGCCGTTATATTGTTGGGTAGTTTAATTTATAATAAAACATTGTATTTTATAAACTACATGTGTTTTGTGTGCAAAATTCTTAATGTGAAAGGTAACTACTAACTAAAGCTGTCAGATGAATGTAGTGGAGTAAAAAGTACAATATAGTACAATATTTTTCTCTGAAATGTAGCAGAGTAGAAGAAAGTGGCATGAAAAGAATCATGTAAAGAACCTAGAAAAAAATAATAAGTACCTCAAATTTGTACCTAAATACAGTACTTGAGTAAATGTACTTAGTTACATTCCACCACGATCAGTGGTAGGTTTATCGTTGCCATCGGAGATTCTGATATCAACGGAAAAGTTAGTTCTGCTGATTGTTGCATTGTGGGTGTGATGTATGTGTGCTTGGATTTGACAGAGTAATCACTCTGAGAGGAAGGGTGTGATGTCTGGGGCAAATTGTGTCAACTTGGTAACAGGTCCATATCCAAAAGGACATTACTGTTAACATTCAACACGCATCATCTGCTCATATCTAAATAATGTATCCAAATTCAGTTACAAATACAAAGATAAAACATGCTGAGCAGGTTTCTAGGAGCTGCTAGGGCCCAAATGAGCTTCTGTATGAGGATTTAGTTTAGTTTCATGAAAAAGAAAATAAGTTTTCTCTTTATTGGACTGTTCACTCTGACAAATGTTCCCCATTTGTTCCAAGAAATATATGACCAACAGTGGTTCTTCGAGTTTATCTTTGAGGCCTGGAAAAAACATTTTCTGTAGTAATAGAGGCAAACTTTGGGGAAAAAAAGGGAGACAAAAGGCTAAGCATATGAAAACCTTTGCACTTTCAGCTCCAAAGTAAAATAACTAATTTAATGCACTCAATTTATAAGAGTTAGTAGGGAAGTCTGATAAAATGCTCCCAAAAGACTTGACAGAAATAAGCTCTTAATGTGCTCCATGCTTATTTATATATTTATTTCTCCCCACCACCCGAACAAAAAGCATATTGTCTGCTGTTGACCTGGATAAAGCTGAAAGTTAATATTTTTTACAATGAGGCCTTGCCACGGACTTATTCAAAGGAGTCCCATGGGCAAGCAAAGGGATTATATAATTCAAGGATATGTAACTTTGATGTAAGCAGGCAGAGGAAAACTTTGTGTGTGTATGTGTGTGTGTACATGTATGTACATATGTCACTTCAAGGCATGCATTCAACACCTACAGAGGTATGGTATATGTCGTACTGTGAGAGCAGTACTGTGGTGGGATTCTGAAAGGTAGTGGGGATAATTATAAATCAGGTGCTGAAATATTGACGAGGCTGGGGAATTTTAGCAAGGTCTGTGTCTCGGTGTCTCTGTCATGGAGGCTACCATTCCAGATGATTGGGCATGTGTACTCTTCGCCGCCGGGGGACTCTCTGTCAGCACGGTTTTGTTTGACTGTAACTGTCTGTGCAATTTGTAATAGAAAAAGGCTTCTTTTTTTAAATTGACTTTGTGCTTTTGTATGGAGGTTAAAGTAGAGAAAGATGTAAATACAACAAATTGCTTCCTGAATTTCAAACAAACAAAAGGAAATCGTTTCCAACATTCTTCTATTGAACAAACTGAACATTGACTTGAATGAAAAGGCACCACTAAAAAAAGAATGACATTTGAAAGTGCAGTTTTCTACACTACACTCTGTGTTAGAGTGTCTTTGGCAATATGTCACAGCCTTTTGCGATGTGAATATTGAGCCAGTTCATATTTCGATTGCCAATAAAAAAAAATGATATATCGGACAGCCCTACTACTACTACACTTACAAAGTTGTTATGGCTACTGTGCCCATTTACATATCTAGGAGACAGAGCAACATTAGCACTCATTTATAGTTGTGTTTCTGGTGACCTTATAAATGTAAGTCCAATATACGATCTCCTTTTAGCTCTGTTTTGGTCTCCACCAACTCTTGATGGAATGTCTGTCTCTTAGGCTGCTAAATGCTCTTCTATGTTTAACAACTTGGGACTATTTGACATTTGGTGCTGGGCAGATAGTGTACAGTGGGTTTATTACAGCTTTCCTGCTGGGTTCATTAAAATATTGATCATTGCAGCTTTAAAGTGTCTCTTTTTAAGAGTGATCTGTTCAAAGCAGCATTAAAGCAACAATAAATACAACCCAGACAACAAAAAGAGGCTGAGCTGCCACAGACTACATGAATTCAATTAAATTTTATTTATAGTATCCAATCATAACAAGAGTTATTTCAAGACACTTTACAGATAGAGTAGGTCTAGACTACACTCTATAATATACAAGGACCCAACAATTCTAGTAATTCCCCCAAGAGCAAGCATTTAAGCATTTAAAGGACCATAGAGATAATTTAATCTTGAGATTGTTTAGTCACAGTGTACATAAAAGTATTTAGATTCAAATGACAGTCCAAATTATAAAAAAAAAAATCAAATGTATAAACAAACTAAAAACAGAAAACCAACACTGACCAAGTGTTTCACCAATAGTTTCTCCATGTTAATCCAATCACAAGAGGCAGGCTATTTAACAGCTACTGATCATAATTCTCCACTGGCATCAATATAGAACAATAACATTTCAGTCCCCAGTAACAGTAATTAAAAATAAATGAAGAATGATGAAATAAAGGCTGCATCCGTGAACTAATGCGTCACATGTCAACATGTCTGGGTGTTGATAAATTATACATATACGCTGTGTCTATTTTCCCTCTTCATTAATGCTGAACAACATGCACTGTAGGTACGTTGGCCGCCTGATAAAGACACACCGTTAACGAAAACATGCAGTTACAACGTGACTTGTCTTCAGCAACTTAAAAGCAACTTTGAAAGTAGAATAAGATTCAATTCTGAAACGATCAAAGTTTCCATCAACCAGCTGTCAGCAGCCCTGACAATACAGCTGCAAGCACAGAATGATCATCCAACCGAGAGAAGAGCTGGGAAAAGAAATCCAAAATCGGAGCTATGGATTTGTTTTTTCAAGGCCAGAACAAATATGAGCAGGGATGTCTTGAACTGATACATTTTCAGCCTGCTTGAGTTTCATGATGATTTCAAATACCCGAGGGTTCACAGTTCAGAAACTGCTAATGTCATTCTTTGAATTTTTTTGGGTGGGGAAGCAATTCCCCTGAATGTATATAAGCATGGCACAGTTAACGATACTCCGTGAACTGTATGCAGAAAATGTGATCAGTTTCACCCCTGTGGGTTTTTAGGGAGGCTCATAAATGTGATGCAGGGAGATTCCATTGACCATAGCCTGCAGTCAAACAGGCTTTTACTGCGAGCAGGAAGTCCACTGGCATCACTTTCTGTCCCTGAAAAAAAAAAGCTGGGATAAAATGGCCCCATTTTGAATTCACGGATGTTCAATATCAACAATCATCCTGCCGTTTAAAATCCTTTTCCAATATGGGCTCGTAAATAGCAACATTTCCCCCCCCCCCCATTCTCTCCTTGACACAAAACGGTATCGACCGTGAGCTATCGACCCCGACTGGTCCCAAATCTGTGCAGGAGACAGACTGGTGCTACTGCCAAAGCAATTAAAACCCCGGTGAGACCTTCGATGGGTTGTCTTTACAGAGAGGGGTATCAATACAAACAGCAGAAAATGAAAAAGTTCATTAAAAAGATGCAGCGAGACAGTGAGAGTAAAAGGGCTAAATCACACACCGACGTGCTTCTTTAAGGCTCACTATCTTTTCTTGACAACACGCCAAGCGTGTGCCGTAGGGCACTTCAGTTTAAAGGCGTGCACTGAGGCACTGTACCGTGGGTTTCATCACTGTACCGTGGGTTTCATCACTGTACCGTGGGTTTCACACCAAACAGCACATGTCTCCTGGGATACAGAATCTCAATTGCAGTTTCAAATTTTCAAGAAGCTTACAGTACTGTCTGAGCCAATGTAATAACACACACAACTGTTGTTTGAACTTTTCAATCACCTGACGTCTCCAACGGACTTACAGGTTCTCCAGAGCAAACTTTCATTGTGTATTGATCTGTGCTGTCCCTGTGAGAGGGACTCATGGGAGCCTGGGGCTCATTAATCATGCCGACACTCTGAGTGACACACAGGGCTGAGGCAGCAGCAGCAGCGCAGCACTGGGACGCCACTGTGAACACCTTTTCTTCTTCTGTCCCCCCTGACTTCATTCTCCCTGGCTGCCTGCGAGCCACAAGACACGACGAGGCTATAAGTGGGTGATGTCGGCATTCAGTATGCACAACTCCTGCCCCCTCTTGTTTCACCACTGCTCAGTCCCCAAAGTCCCTCTATCCATTCATTTTCCTCAGTTTTCAGCTTTGCCCGTACCCTGGAAATCCAGAGTTCTTGCGAGAACCCAATTTGAATTTGCTCAGCGAGTCACTCTAACATTCAGTAATGATGCTCATTAACTATGCCCTTGTAGCCGAGCTGCACCAATCACATCGGCGTATCTGATATAGGCGGGCCAGAGGCGAGCTAAACAGATGGCGACAGCGCTGCGACGTCAAAGTCATTAGTAAACACTGCAAGATGGCTACGGATGAACACATTGAAACGGCTTTGGCCGCTACAATGAACGAGTTAGACTTGGCTTTTTATCTAAAAGAAGAACAGAAGAGGGCGGTTGAATCGTTCCTTTGCAAGGACGACGTTTTTGCTCTTTTGCCGACCGGATACGGCAGGAGTTTAATCTACCAGTTAGCTCCGCTGGTAGCTAAGTGTATGGGGCTTAGCCAAAACCCACTGGTTTGACCGGTGTGATTGGTTGTGGTGTTATCCAATTGCGTGCAGTGAGATTTTTCAAATGCATGCTTGGTGCCGCTCCTCGAGTTGGGCTATTTTCATTAGTCATTGCCAGACCCTTAATCTTTTGGATTTGGGTCTGGATTTACAGGTTACCTTGCCCGTGAGCTTTTGACAAGATAAAAAAAAAAACAACAGTAGAAAAAGGCAAATATACAGCTTGTGTAACTTCTTTCGGAGTATTTCTACACTTTGAATGATTGGGGAGGTTTATCTGGACCAGATGCCGTTTTCAGTAAGCGTGAACGCTGATGTTCAGGGATGTCCAGGAAAATCGACTGCATTCACTCTTCCTGCTGCAGTGCTCCATTCCCCTGGAGTCCAGCACATGTAGAAGAAACAGTGGTGGAATGTAACCAAGTACTGTACTTTTCATGCCACTTTCTACTTCTACTCCGCTACATTATAGAGAGAAATATTGTACTTTTTACTCCAATACATTCATCTGACAGCTTTAGTTACTAGTTACTTCACAAATTAAGATTTTTGCAGACAAAACACATGTAATTTATAAAATCTGATGTTTTATTATAAATTAAACTATCCAACAATATAATGGCCTACAAGTCCAGCTGAGATGATTAATCACTTAGTTGTTTCTAGAATGTGAGGATTTTTCTGCATTGAGTACTTTTACTTTTAATACTTAGTAAATTTTGCTGATGATACTTACATACTTTTACTTAAGTAACATTTTCACTGCAGGAATTTTACTTGTAACTTACATTACCCTAATCCGTCAATACAGTACAAATACAGTATGTGTCAGTAAAAGAACACATTTTGTAGAACAAATGTATACACCAAAAACACGTCTTATAAAAGCCCCTCCCAAACTACTAAAGACACAAACCTGACTCAAGACTGAAAATGTCCCAAGACAGCAGAAGCATGGTTAATACGTTACAGAGACTTAGGGCCCTATTTTAACGATCTGAAACGCAAGCATGAAACGCAAAACGCAAGTAGCTTTGTGGGCGGATCTCAGGTGCTGTTGCTATGATACCGGCGGGATAAATGAGTCTTGCGCCCGAATAATAATTATTATTATAAAAGGAACTGTCTGTACTATGCTGATGCTATATAATGCAGCATGGATATAAAAAAAAAAAAAAAATCACGTTTTATCCAAATTCTGTTGAACGCGGCTGAGTTGAAACAGATGAATGCGTGTCTTTTGATGTAAAACATATTCACGATGAGAATCATACAGTTTATCAATCATACAGTTTATAGTTCGCTTGCATACATCTGCAAATTAACAGGAAATAAACAGGAGTGAACCAATTCAATTTTATTTCTAGTATAAGTCATAACACCAGTTCTCTCAGGACACTTTATAGAGTAGGTGTACAGAATTGTCGGGTACAGAGACCCAACAATTCCCCCCCCAAGAGCAATTGCACTTATCGTCGGCGGTGAGGAAAAACTTCCTTTAAACAGGCAGAACCCGCAGACGAACCTGGCTCTAGGTGAGCGGCCATCTGTCGCGACCAGTTGGGGGGGGGGAGGGGGGGAGAGAGAGCTGCAACCATGATGTTGAACTTTGTACCTATGAACTTCCAAGATAGAGACAGGTGTGGTTGCTACGGAATTTTTGACGCACCTGGAAACCTTCTGAGTGTACCATACTAACTTTCACTCTACCCCCATTCTCTAGCGCACGCACGCACACACACACACACAGAGTTATTGGCTGATGTCACCACACACCACTCTCAATCTCCCATCCTTTCCTTCCATCCTATCAGCCTCTTTGTGATGCACTTTTTCTTTTTCTTGTCATTTGTTTCCGCCCCCCCTGTGATGATGCACTTTGTGACAAACCTGGTTGTTGAAAGCACTTTATAAATAGATTTGACTTGATTTGACTCTGCGAGAGAGTCACCGACATGCAGGAACGTAGTTAGCTGGCACACCGAAGGGAGCTAGAGAGGGACGTTTGGAAAACAGCCACGCGCTTTCTGGAACTATGTAAAGCCCAAGAGGCAGCAACAAAACAATGTCAAGTGCACTGCTACTTGAAATCCCTGCAGCATCCAGGGTCAGCGCAGTAAGAAGAAAATATAAGCAAAGATTCAGGGCTAAAGAGTTTGTCACTTGCGGTAAACTTTGAGACACACTGATGAATAAATGATGACGTTACAGTAAATGGCCTTCTAGTAGCTAGAACCCATTAGCTCAGTGACAACTGATGGAGGAGTAAAGTGCAACTAAAAAAAATTGTTGTGTGAAAAAGATAGACATTAATCTAAAAGACATGGATCCTTATTGATAAGGGGCCAACAAACTGTTAAACCATACCAAGATAATTGATGTGATGGAAAATTCCCAGGAAAAGGCACCGTTTCTTGCTGTGCCAATTATGTTTATCTTCCTGCATAATTACCTTTAATACCTTGGTTAAAAAAAACTAAAACACAGGCATAGCCACTTCCCAAGCAGAAAAGCTTTTCTTAACTTTCTTTTCTTAGCACCACAGCGGAGTGTCTTCCTTTATAATCTCCTGAGAGAAGAAGTCATTATAAAGAGCCGTGGTCCTGCTTGTTTATTCCTACCCATCTGTAGCACAATAAAGTCCTGCAATGCAGAAACCATGCCGAGACACATGAATTCAAGACTAAAATAGGATCTTTTTTTTTTTTTTTTTCTTATTGATGCCTTGTCATGTTTCATTCCCCTTTTTCCATCTGTTTACAATATGACAATAAGAAGATTGTGTTCCGCCATGGTTTCCGGCACATCGTGCTCCACTGAATCACAATCCAGGAGAATCAGACAAAAAAAAAAAGGAGCCCAAATCGTACCCTCCAGAAATGTAAAGTTTTTTAAATTTAATGCATCACAAGACACACAGCAGTGGAGTTTTGCACTTGAGGCTGGAATAGTAGTGTTACTGACCTGAGAGTGTACACCACAGATTCACTGTACCACATATAACCATACAGTAGGTTGGTATCTAGGCACGTACAGGAAACTGGTTAGTCGGTGCTGGTCCCAGTGTTACTAAAGGTAGGATTTGTAGCCATTTTAGGCCTTGATCAGACTGCCAAAGCAAATGTGTTTTTTATGCTTATCCAGATTGCAACCAGATGGATTTTTAGAAAGTCTGGACAGCAAAAAAACATATTAAAATTAGATTAATTTGCAACTCGGATCCATTCCAAACCACATTTGAAAGGTGTTTTGAAAAGCAATTCTAATTGGATTTCTACAGATGCGTTTCAGTTCGGCCGCTCTGGCTGCTGCAAATTGGATTTGTGTCTTTTGTCAAGTGTTTTTTGCGTCACTCGCAACGTGACACACAACACCAACATCAAATCCAGAGTGAGGGAAGTGCTGAGCTTAACCCATGCTGCTACCAGCAGAGCGCTATGGAGGACAACATGGAGGAGAACAGCAGCCAAATGAACGCTGAAATAATTTGTCACTTAAAAATGATGGACCTCCATTTCTCCTGCTTCCGCATTGGAAAGCCAGCATTGTAGTTACTGACGCCTACGTCCTTACCACAGCAACCCATGCACATGGGTTGGTGATGTCTGGACACACAAAGCCAATCAGATCACTTGTAAATAACAGTGCGGACAGTCTGTCTTAAAGAGCTTATTTAAAAAGCAAATCGGTTTGCTTGCAGACTGTTGACAGTGCAGAGAGAGCCAATAAGGTGAAAGTCAACAATGCCAAAGTGATACGGTCGGTGGTAAATTAACAAAAAGAAAACCCATGTGTAATCTGTTTACAGCACATGTTTCTTCCCCGCTTATGCCCACCCCTGTGTGTTTATTTATCCAAACAATTGCGTCACCGTGTTCTTAGGCTCCAGGTTTGGACCACCAGGGCTGCGGTTAGTATTGTTAGAAAGAAAGGGAGAAAGAATATTTTAAAGCTGAAATCTGTCTTTTTTTCTTCTCACAAATAATAAAAGACAAGTCTGGTGATACTGTATGCGTGATCATGTGCAGTGAAAAGACCAAAACCAACAAAAGATTGATCCCACTAACAAGAACCGCCTGTGTATCTTAATATATATATATCTTACTCCTCTGTGCAATAGAGCTCCATTGTTGTTCAAAAACTATTAAAAGAAAACATCACACACACACACACACACACACACACACACACACACACACACACACTTCCCCACACTGGGCATGGTGGAGATGAGATATTGTGCTGCCAAAAATGTTTATATATTGTAACACTTTTTACAAAAATGTTTAAACCAACGTGTCTACTGGCCAAACCCTATCTGACTGGGCCGAAAAAAAAAAGTGTCTCTCTTGGTTCCATTGCCAGCTGCCAAAATAAAATATATTCCAGATTGCTGTGTAAAGGGATGCTGCTGTGCCCAGTGTCCACTGTCCAAAAGCAAAACTATTATATAACTTTCTGCATTATTCATCGACATATAAAGTTATATTGGTTACTGTCCAGTCTCCTGCTAATCAGAAATAACAATCTGGTGTGTTGGTTTACTTTTGCTCAGTTGCCAAAACACATAAGACACTCCATCATCTGTGCATAAATGTGTTGATTACAGCTTTAAATATCTTATCAAATGTAAAGAAACACTATTTGCGATCTTGCCAGTTAAACACATCGTAGGCTCTCTTTTTGCGGCAATTAATAGTGTAAGAGCTTGAAAAGGTAAAATGAGATTCATATTAGTCGAGGCTATCAACCATCCTGACTTACAGGGAAAGGATGATGTATTTTGCTCGAGGAAATCTTTGACCTTTCAGCAATGCGACAGTCTCTGTGATCTACTGGCCCGTCATTTAAGTTCACCATCTTAGTCAAGAGCATCCATGTTGGGCGATTTTTTGGAGGAGACAGCACTTTGATTTTCGGAGTTGTAAGCAAAGAAGTTTCTGCTCAACAGGAACTCCTCGGCAGGCCTTTCCCATGGGCTCCAAACAAACACGGGGGCTTCCCGCAGCAAGTTTGCAGAGTCCTGATGAATAATGCATATTCATTAAGCCTATGCGTCACACAACCTTTTCATAGAATACTAATCATCCTGACAGCCAGATATTAGATCCTTGTGTACCTCGTGTGAACTCTTATCTTAACCTTAGCACACCATACTGCTGTAAACACAGACTAGCTGTTTATGTGAATTTCACATCACCCTTAGCGTTCCCAGAATGCCATTCTGAGGGGGCCCCCCCGATGCCAACATGCCAAGACGCCCAGGGTCCCTGATGCCTTCCATTACGTTTGAGGACAAACTCTTATCAGTCCAGCACAAACACTTCTGTTGAGTAAACATGTTTACAAAAGTTATGATCTCTTGATGAAAAATGCTCTTCATAATCCCCACTACTGGTAAACATGTTTTCTCACCTAAGACACTTCACACTTCTCCTCAGTTCCCTGCTACGTAAACACGTCCGGTTCATTTTTGTTGTTGAGTGAAGTAGGGCTGTGCAAGTAGTCAAATCTTAATCGTGATTACGATTTTGGCTGCAAACAATCACAAAATCAATGTAATCGAGAAAAACGATAATTTTGCAGGATACATTTTGCGAGTAAACTCTTGCTTTGTCTTGTGTTGTGAAGGGGAATGGCACAGTTCAAGGTGTAACCACTGTTCATTTGTTTAACAGTTTCACTGTTTTTTTAAGTTCCATAAACGCAACATCTTTCCAAAAGTCAACGAGTAATCGTGTTAAATAACAGTGATTTCTACATTGACCAAAATAATCTTGATTATGATTTTTTCCATAATCGAGCAGCCCTAGAGCGAATCGGCCAATACTTGGCTGGCAGCGTGGCCGCGGTGTTATACCAACAGATGTCAGACTGTGTAGGCATCATAGTTAGGGTAGGAGAAGAGCATACTCTGCTCTCCTCAAAACTGGGAGTGTTGCACTTGACCTTGTCCATTCAAATTACAGCAGCCCTGCAGCCACTATTATGCAGTGGGTCTATTGTCATCGGCTGGATAACACCATAATGTGCACGGTGAAAACCTGCAGCTACCCTCCAGGCAGGGCAGGAGGATGGGATGCATACAGTCACGCAACTCAACAGGAGCACGTCACTATCTTTGCTACATTTTATAGAAACATGCAGCCTCTTCCCTTTAACAAATAGGAATTGAAAAGCTGTCTGTATCAAAGAGTGGAGAGATTTAGAGAAGCTGCTTCTTAAAAAGGAGGCAGTTTGGAGTACTAAATCTGGTACTTTAGACCCTGAAGGTTTTTTTTTTTTATTAATTCAGTGGATTACATTTGTTGTTCTATATAAACACGATAATATTATAAGTTTCAGTAAATGAAGATGTGCCGAGGTCAACAGAGGATTTACATTAAATTATTTGGGAGTATCTAAATTTCATATTTATACTGTGTTTAAATAAATTAGGTTAAATGGGTACAGAATTAGCTATTTTGTACTAAAATAAATGTTATGTTAAATTTCAAGCCATTTGCATATTTTACCAGCATTTGGCTGGTGGGCGGTGCTCACTTTGAACCCTGGCTGGAAAATATTTAGTTTTGTGATAATGTCAATGAATCCCATACAAATAGCAAAATCAACAATGTGTTTGAACACACTGTCTTGGTACTTAGTAAAGACAGAAAACATTTAAAAACGGATCGCAAATATATCCTCAGGCTCAACAATTTCCTTAAAAAACAGCTGGGCACTATAGTTTTTAGCAAACATTTCTCAAACAGGCGCATTTGTTGGGGACAATTTTAAGTCGTTATTATTAATACAGTTTTGTTACTCTGGTGAGTATTTACAGCAGCAGAACTGTGAAGGTGTGTATGTGGGATTGAGTCCAAATAAACTACAATGCATGTGTAATGAAGCAACAGTGTGGCTCATCACATCAAAAAAAAAAAAAGTAATATCAACTGACTTTTTCACATACTGTGGGATAAATAAAGTTGTTTGAACTCAAACTTCAAATACTATAATCTAAAAATAAAGAAAATGGATTGATTCCACCTATGAAAAGTGCAAACAATACTAATATTACCACCCTGATGACTGCACAGTATATCAAAGCAAAGCTGTTTCAGACCTGTATTGAAGCTCACACTGATCTGCACCTTATTCCATGTCTGTTCTCAAAATGTTAGGAATGGATCATCCTGGTGGCCTGGGGGTTTAAGACACTGACCATGTAATTAAAACATTCACAGTTCCAATCCATCTGATTATCTTTGTTCCCTTCATTTCCTGTCAGTTCTCTACTGACTCCTGTCGAGTAAAAGCAAAAATGCCCAAAAATACTTTAAAAAAGTGCTGAAATATCAGTAGAATTCCATGCCCCTTTACAGAGTTTCGTTCAAACAACATTAAGGAAACGAAAAGTGGAGGCTGGAGAAAATCTTTCTGTCTCACTATCATGACGGCAATCAAGAGGTGAAGCAGGCCAGAGGAAATGACGGCCAGAGCCCCAAGCTGGAGTAGACTGCACAAAGTCTGGGTCTAATAGCCTTTTTTTATGGTTTAAGGTGCTCTGTTCCCTCTGGGACAATTTGTCAGAGAACCCAAAGTTCTCAGCAACACCTCTGTACAACCACATAATGGAAGGAACACAATAAACATCTTCACGTTATCCTTGCTCTTCCATTTGATTTTTAGTAATGTTGGAAGTAGACATCATCCACCTCACTTACCGATTGTACAAAATAAGATGATTTATTACAAAATACAGCCAATTAGAGAACATCTTAAATAATTTAAAATGTTTAACATTGCATATGGGGTTTAAGTATTTAGCACCAAAGCAGCTGTATAAATATTTAAATGATCAGGAGCTTGGAATAATTGCAGATGTTTAAATGTGCCAGCAGGTATAATACAAGTTCAGAAAATTTCTGAGTTTACAGATGTATCTTTTCCTTTCTAAATTTTCTGAATGTGTCTAGGCCAAGAAGTTGAATAACTTTACACATATAAAGCAGATGTAACTTGATTAAATAGTAATATAATAAAGAATATAGATAAGTGCAATTATTCAACACCTTTAATTGCAGTAAATTTGTGTAATTGCTATGATAAGCTAAATCTACATGTCACAGCTTTCATATAACGCTGGAAAGTAGTATGTTTAATTTGATAGGGGGTTGCCCGTAGTGATAATTATGTTCCAACTCTCGCTCTACTGAGCCTTTTAGCATCTTTTAGCTCATTGTTTTGGTTTACTCTCACCGCTCTCATCAGTGCTGATTCCAGCCACAGCAGGCAGATGTTTTTAGTGAAAACCTTTAAATGAACAGTATGCTACCTGCCCAGCAGAAAATGGTAGACAAAGTTGGCAAGTAGCTGGTGACCAAAGTGGAGCATTTAGCCGCTAAACAGTTAGATATCTCCCTCAGGAGCTGGTGGTGACCAAAGCAGAGCCAAAAGAACAGCTCATATTAGATGCACATTAGTCAGGCAGACACAAACATTACTAAAAATGAATGCTAATGTTGCTCTCAAAGTGCAATAAGCAACTGTTAAAAAAATTAGACAACTCTTTATGGTGATAATAAAATTTGTGTATAGTAGAGGATGGATACCGGACAGATATTTAGAAATGATGTTTGGGGTCATGCTCGGTCACATCAGCACGATAAGGCATTGAACATTTTAAATTTAAAACAGCTTATTATGTAGGTAGCCAATGGGCTTGTTTCACTTGATGCAAAGTTTCGTTTTTGTGACACACACAGACAGACACACACACACACACACACACACACAGACATACAGACACACGCGCCTGTGTTAACGTGCACCTGTTGCCCCGTGTGCGCTGATGTGCACCAGTGTTGTATAAAGTACTAGAAAGCAATACTTGAGTAAAAGTACAAGTATCGTACTAGAAAAAGACTTTGGTAGAAGTGAAGGTTACCTTTTAGAATATTACTTAAGTAAAAGTCTTAAAGTATCTGATGTATACTGTACTTAAGTATCAAAAGTAATTTTCTGATATTTAATGTACTTAAGTATTTGAAGTAAAAGTTGTTGTTTTTTTAAAGCAAGCGGTTAGAACTTTTATTGTGGCTTTCTTATAGTAAAGCATAAAGCATATTCAGGGTTTCCATATCTTCTTAATCTCACTCATCAAATCAAAATCACATTCTTTTCTAGGACTTTTCAGGCACAATTATCTTAAGTTCAAAGAACAAACAGCATATTTTAGAGATGCATCAATGTACAGAAACATTTCTTGCAACACGGGTGTATGACGTTATCTTCACCACGAGTTCACCACTATCGTCGGGGTGGTCGCAGGGCTCAACATTAAAAAAAATCAGTTTTGCTGGCCCCTTCTACATTTTTACTGGCCCTGAAAGAAATATCATAGGTGTGATTGGAAAAGGAAAAAAAAGCAGGAAAATATACGCCGCACCTATGCTTTAGAAAATGGTTCTAACCCAGCCAGCCACTGCCACTGGATGTTGTGCCATTAGCAGCAAAGCTAGACCAGGGGTCACCAACTACATTTTTCCAAGGGCCAGAATTTTTTTAAGCAGACACTCCAGGGGCCGGACTTTCAAATAAAGAAAATAAAATTATACCTAATACCATCTTCTTGTTTGATATTTTCATTTTCTTACTAAATTAATGCTATATTTTTTACATTAGTAAGCAAACCCCTAAAAACATGGAAAATCCATAATGATAACTAGATAGGCTACTTAACTAGAAAATGATCTCAGATTAGTCCTGTATGCCTAATTTGAAATAAGACAATTCTGTTGCTAAATAATACCACCGGCAACATCGTCAAGAATGAAGAACGCGTCATTCATGTGCATATTAAGTAGCCACATGTATTTGTTTTGGTCTTAAAATACATCCATAGGTTTACCGCTCCAGCGGAGAGGATGGCTCGTTTAGACAGCAGCTACGTTTACAAGAGTTTGTCCAAAGTTCAAGATTGATTGCAAATTAAGACAAACAGACTACAAACTGACATCTTTCATTTTAGCTCGTTTGTAAAGTCGCTATTTGCAGAGTAGAGCTGTGTTTGCACAGCGCGGTGGACGAGTGGACAGCGCAGACTGAAATATCGGTTTCTACGTGTTTCTGCCTGTAGAACAGGTACGTGGGTTATCTTTAATCGTGGAGGTTTTATTGTAGGCTACCTACTTACAGTAACGAGTGTAGCGTTAGTTCATCTGCGCCATCAGCGGTAAATAATCCTCGGTAACGTTTCCAGTCAGTACATGTGCTGCGTGAAGTAACGCACACACCAGTGACTGTGGCTGCAACCAGCCCGACATACGTTTTTACTGGCCCCGGGCCATCGGGCCATTGCTTATGTCGAGCCTGGTGGTCTACGATAACGGGAGGTCCTCCAGTAGGTGCTCGTGCTTCCATGGCGGTTTCAGTTGTGCGTCCTCCTCCTCCTTTAGCAACAAACAAGCGCTGAAGTACAGCACGCGGCGTGCGGAGCGTGCGTAATGCAATCTAGGAGCGGTGATTTGCCAAACCTCCCTTATTGCAGTCGCACACATTTCTTCTAATTTTATTTTTTAGTAATGAGTAACGAAGATGCTTAGTGGAAATATAACGGAGTAAAAGTATACATTTTATCTAGGAAATGTAGTGGAGTAAAAGTGAAAGTTGACAAATTTAAATAGTGAAGTAAAGTACAGATAAGTGAAATTTCTACGTAAGTACAGTAACAAAGTATTTGTACTCCATTACATTACAACACTGATGTGCACCATCTGTTGACATTTCCGAATGCCTTCCTACAGTTGCTTAATAAAAGCGGGCTTTCCACACAAACAAATGTACATGTGTCATTAGTATGAGAAAAAAAAAAGAGATTTTAACTGGGTCGGGCTAGGACATGAATATCTTATTGCCTGTCGGGTTCGGGTTGGGTTTGGTAATTTTATAGCTTGTTTCCTGCAAACCCCAAGTGGCCAAATCAATGAACTGCTGAAAATCTATAAACTCTTGTTTGGGTTTCATGTTGTTTATGGTTTGTTTAATTTTTTGACTTTGCACATATCTTTTATCCTACAGTATATTTATATATAATTTGAATCTGTGGTTTTGTGTTTATTTCTACAAAAACCGAACCAAGTTAAGTAATATAAAAAAGCCAAATACTTGGTATTCTGCTTTTCATTGACCTCAAAAAGCTCCTCAGCTCAGTTGTATTCTTGGTGGCTGATCGTACCAATTTGAGTTCATATCCAATTACGACTGCTGATAACTCTCTATCGACGAACACTGCTACTTTCCTACAGTCCCAGCCAAGTAAAACAGCGTTGACTGTTCTTTTTCTGATATTAGAATTGGTTACATTTAATCTGCCTTTCCATTCAAGGGAATACATCACCCAAATGAGAGACGTTTTTTTGGCCTTGGAGGATGAATTTTAATTAAGGTGTACGGGGAAACTCGAAAAAGGTCATCACTCGCTCTCATCTAATCACACGACTTTCAGACTCTTTCAAAAAGGTGAAAGCATTCCTGCCATTCTGACAAACTCACATTTTCAAATCTGCATTTCAATTAAATGTCTGCGGCTCAGCGGACAAATGCATGTAATTAATTAGGGATGAGCGAATACAAATGCTACATTTAATAGCCTAACTCCTAATTAACTGTAAAAGAGATCAAATGTCTTACCGACACCTTCTTATCTCAGCTGGCCCAGTGGGGAGACAATATGGTCGATAGTGCTTATTGTGTGGGATTCCCAAAAGTATCAAAAGATCATTTTAATTCTGTTTAAGCCAAATTCTGTTTAAGTGGGGTTTTTTAACCTTTATTCATCCAGGGAGGGTTTTTTGGGCGGACATACTTTTTTTTCATCAACAACCTACTTTATATTTATACATTTACTAGCCATAAATTCATAACAGGGATCTGCGAGAGGCTTTTTCTCTTGGCTACCGAGCAAGGCCAACTCACAGGCCCCATGATAATAGTAGTTGAAGGAGAGGAAAGCATTCATTATTCAACCCAGACCGATTTTTGGATCTTTTTAAAATACTGCTGACCAGTAAACTCAGGTATTTTCAAAATGACCAAGAACTCAGTGATGGTTTCAGTGAGATGACTCTAAAAATTGGATATTTGTTAGGAATACATTTGTGGTTTATCGCTCGTCCGTAGTTTTCAGACTGGAGATGAGTGAGTGGCCCTGAGATGAGAAGCGTCTGGATGTCAGAGTGTAATCGTATCTGTTATCAGACTACACTTTCAGCAGCCTGAGAAAATTGACGGCTCAATCTGCGGCGAGCTCCGACGCGATCGGCCTCATCAAAGCGCTTGGTGTGTATTGTCAAGAGTGAAGATAAAAGACAGAAATGATTCCTGGATGCATTTGACTCGGACTGACATAAAAGAGAGAAATGGTGGATAAACCCAACATTTCTCACAAAATTATGGACAGCCTGGTTGGATTTATGGTCACATTTCAAACACATTACCCCCATCTAGTAGGAGGGGAGATCTTTACATGTGCGTTTGACAAATAAAAGATATCCTTTCTGCACAAGTCTCATGCAGCGCTAGGGCATCTGATATGATTTATAGTGATACATCTCTGGTCGCTTCATCATCCACCCTGCTATGCCATCTGTCAGCACCAGATGTATCTAAAGAGCAGAGGGATATAAAACACAATTACAATGGATTTTCGACACCTTGAGTGGACTCAGTGCCTCGGGATTTGCGTAGATCTCTGCATTAGCCATACAATTACATGGCTTTACCATGTTGCGAGGTGTTATGCAATGAAAAACCATACAGGCCATTTCCATCAGAAGCCTGTGCTTAGTCTGGGGGGTGGGGGCAGCAGTAGATACAGTATTACAGGATTGCAGAGAAAAACACAAAGAATCTCTATTACTCTATTACAGACTACAATGACAGGTACTCTCTCCTCACAGCCGAGGAACAAAAAACTGGTTGGATGCAGCTGTCTGTCACTTTGTTGCTGCAGTCATAGACAGACACAGGAGGGACAGACCGACTCTGCGCACTTGAGTGGACTTCAATCGTGGACTTTGGTTCGACTGGAACTCATTGTTAAAAGTTCCTCTTCTTTTCTCTGCCTGGGAGCTTGTCAGCCTAAAAATCGAGCGCTGCGAGGGGCTCAGGCTCCGCGGCCTCTCATCCTCCTTCGATGGGCAGACACATTTTTCAATTTTATGCACACGAGGGAAGGGAATTAGAGGCCTAATCCCAGCCTAATCCCCAAACAAACAGATCTATGGCCTCCATTTCCAGCGAAGCGGCAGCCCCCTCGACTCCCACCTCCGTCTCCTCCTGTTAAATCTCAGCCCCTCTACTAACCCGGTCAGGGATGGAAGTCCTTTCGGCTTTGATAGTTGCTTAAATTGAGCTCTGCAAGCATTTAGCCCTGTTTGAATGGTACATTAATAATTTTGTTTTTTTTTAAATGTTAAATTCTTTTATTTAGTATCTTTTCTTTTATTGTCCATATTATTCATGTGGATTTGTTATTTTATCATCCTTTTTATGATGTATGTGTATGTTGTGTGTGATGTCTTTAAGCTACTGGGACCTTGAATTTCCCCTCGGGAATCAATAAAGTATCTATCTATCTATCTATCTATCTATCTATCTAAAAGGCTGAGAATGTATTTCAATAGAGTAACTCACCCAATTAGTGACGGCTTTGTTCGGCTCGTTTTCCATGACAGGTATGGCACTTGGGGGCATGGTAGAGTTAGCAAGCTAACGTTAGCCAACTAACAAGTTGTCCCCTGGCTGGCTGGCTGGCTCCACCGTGCTTTCATGCTGCATTGGTTACAGAGAATGAGCCGAACAGCGGGCTGGGTCTGATGTTCATGCTCCGGAGAACATCTCCCAACCATGGATGTATTAGCTCCCAAGCTGCGACACACCATTGACACGTGTCACCACCATGACAACTAACAACAATCGCAATTTTGGTTTGTAACCATTAAATGACCACGGCAAACAGTTCAATGGCCGTTCTTTACGTTTTATTGCTATTATGAAGACAGTCTAAGAAGTCGCCGTTCGTCTATCTTCCAAAATGACTCGTATGACTGTTAATAAAATGAGTAATAGGAGTTTTTTTTTCTAATCTGCCACCTTTTGTTTGGTTCAGTTTAGGGAAGTGGTTCCCAACCTTTTCGGTCTGGGGTACACCCACAGCCCCTGTCAGATGAACTCATGTACCGCTTCATCAATTCCATATCTATGTTCCAAAAGTATAACACTATTCATTATATATTATACAAAAGTAGATATTGAAGTTTTACATACAGTTGAACTATCATTAACTATTTAGGTTTGGTCAGCAATCATACTACTACTATCCTACTAGGCCACTACTACTTAGAATGAAGCTGAATATTTACTTTTAGCAAATTATTTGGTTTGCTTATTAAATTTGTATTATTATTTTATTAAATTCTTTTCTGTTTTTGCTTTTTCCAAGGTTTTAAATTGTTATTTTTCTTCTACACATTTTCAGCGCTTATTTCTATGTCCCATATTTTCTGATATAAAACAAAAATTTTAAACGGGTCAATGTGACCAGAAGTCAACACAAGGGTTAATGGCAACATGTATTGTTCAGGTGTGACAGTTGACTTAATGTTAATATGTGGATATATTCTTTTTTATCAAATCTTATATCAACATTTTCAAATTACAGTAGTTGGCTACAATCTTTCCACGTACCCCATGGTGTACACGTACACCTGGTTGGGAATCACTGGTTTAGGGGACTAAAACTACTTGGTTAAGGGGGTTAAGGATAGGGAAAAAACTGGTCATGTAACAGCGTTGACTGTTGGTAGGAGACGGGATGTGATCAACAATCTCTGGTTCCAAAATCAGAAACTCAAGCAGTCCAAAATGAATCAAAAAACTCTAAATGACTCATTTGACGATTCATATAATGTGATTTCTCATCTGCCACCTCTCTGTTTGGTTCAATTAAGGCAACTAAAACAGTTTGGTTAAGGTTAGAGAAATATCATGGTCATGGTTAAAATAAAGCAACACTGACTGTTGGTAGGAGGAGACAGGATGAAAACTGCGATCTGTGGTGCAAAAATCTGAAACTTTTGTACACCCAACCATTCACTACAACCTCCTCCCAAAGAGGTTTTGAGCTTCGGACGCTCTTTGAATCACCCGATGAACACTTCAGTTGAAGTATACTCACAACTTTAATGTCATTATAAATGGTAATGCAATCGTTTACTGATGGGAGTTTCAATGGTAATGCAAAAATGTATCTTAAACTGCACAGGCTAAAAATCTTCAAATCACCCAGATCAGTGTGCTGTGTAATTTTCGTCTATAGATTATGATAAAAAGGTACGAGAAGAAGGTATTTGATGTTCAAAATCTAATTATCATGCACATACACCTTCTCCACCATCAATCTATCACACAAACACACACTCTGGACATAAGCTCTCTCCCTTGTTACGATTCTGCCCGCTAGAGATTCCAGCCAATGGCCAATGACTGTCAGATCCCTCTCATTTCCCTCGACTTGTACAAGCAATCGATTCCACTCAAAGACGAAGGCCACTGCTCATTCCCTCTGCCAGCCCGCTCCGAACTTCACTCGCCATATCTCTCCATCCCCTTTTGAATGTAGATGGGCTTGGGGGGTTGTTAGAAGTGAAAGAAGAGAGACAAAATGTTTTATCTGTGAAGGTTCCAGCAATACACATCAGTGTAAGAGCCCTTGAGAAGATTTGTCTCCAATTAAGTAACATGCTGTGAGAGATGTCACCTTGTGAATGGATCGTTTTTTGTTAGATCCCTCCATTCGAGCTTCACATCATAAGGAAGAGTTGGTGCACCATAAACACATTACAAGGCCAAACTGCACTTTTCAGTCTATTAACTACAAATCATGTATCATTTACATTAATGCTGACCTAAAGTGTTCAGAGTTACCCTGCTATGTAATGCAGTTGCAAGTGGTTGAATTTCTTGTTGGTGCGTTCAAACACACTAGGACATTTGATATATGACATGCGTTGCTATACAACAACCTTTCTACAGCAAGAAACAACCAAAGTCATATAATCTTTTTCACAAAATGTAATTGTCTCATGGATTTAATTTTTGGACAGAGTTTATGAACGTAATGCTCACTGGCACCTTACAATCGATATTCAGATGTCAGAGCATTGCTGAATGCATCACCCACGATGGTTTACAACTGTGGTACCACATGATAACATAACTTTGGCAATAAATAAAATTAACTTACTTCATGATGAAAAAATGATGTTAAACTATGACTTCTTTTTTTAAAATGTAGAAAACATGTATTTTGAGAAGAAAGTCTTTCAAGTTCAATTTGCAGTTTTATGGCTTTACACAGGGTCAATGGTAGTACGAAATGTATTTCACGAGAGAAGATAAATAAATATACAAATTAAAAAAGATAGCGACATTAATAAAATAAAACGACAATAAGATGACATAATAAGGGTAAAATGGCATTAATAGTTATTAATAATCCCTCATGTCTGGATTTCTCTGCACCTGAACAGTGCTCAGTTTGGGAAATGGTGACTAGTAATGACAAGTTAACTTAATTTGTAGTTAACAGACTTAAATATGCATAAAACACATTGGTACGTTTCTTTAGGCTACATTGTGTAAGAATTACTCCCATCTAGCGTTGAGATCATATATCGCAATCAACTCGCTCTCGCCACGCAGTATTGCAGCTACGGTAGCCTTCACGCTTCAAAAAGCGAAGGTGTACAAAAGGCCGTCTATCAGCCGTCATTGTTGGAGTACATGCGTTCTCTTAATACATCCATGAGTTCATGTCGGAAAGTGGCGCGGACACCACGAGAAAGAAAAGGAGACTGCAGCGGTCCGGAGGATGATTAACTAGTTGGGATTTGGTGTGTGCCTCCAAAGCAGCTCCAATGTTCACTCATTTTCTGGTCTCTTGCTCTTTTCAATATCTGTTTCTTTTTCTGGCCGAAGAAGAAGACTCCTGTTCCTGAAATTTTGGATTTTGAATACGTGTGGTCCTCCATGTTTCCTTCTTCAAACTTGCCATTACCCATTAGCAGCAGCTGTGAGTCGAAAACGCAAAAGACGGAACAGTATGTCCTGTATGTCCGTTACCGGCTAACGTATTTCAAGATGGTGCATCATTCTGGAGCGTCTACCCCAGTTCATGCAAGTGCAAATGTAAAATTCCAAGCTAATAGGAATACTTGAAATTGATGGTGGTGGTCAATATTCATGAAAAAGGACAAGTTTGTGAAGGGCAATACAGATTTTGATAATGAAGAACTACAAACGTTACATACTAGGGCTTTAAGGCCTTTGGTTTAAAAGTGGTTACAGATTAAAAAATATTTCTAAAAGTACAATCCAATCACATTCGACTTTCCTGTGCTTTTAACAATGGCAGTGATGAGATTTAAATGGGGGACGAATGAGTTTCAGAGGCAGGGACGTTTTATCTCTGGGCATGGATTCTGGTGGTTTTTAGGAAACTCAAACCACAAAAAAAAGAAAAAAACCTTTTAAATATTTTATGTATTTTTTTCTACTCAAAATTATATTACAAGTTGGAAACAAATTCTCCATGTGGGCTGAGAGAGAAGTCTTTGGCACAGAACACGATTCTCTGGATTTTATGCCCCTAAATGTACTTTTACTGCCAAAGTGTTGAGTTGACAAAGCACTGTAAGAAGATATAACTTTCTTTTTTTGTCATACAGATAATAATGTGGAGACAGATAGATCAAAGGAGCTTAAGAAACATGAATCTTTAATCAGGTTAAATAAAGTTTGAGGCCTACAAGTTCACATTTGTCACCAGGGGGACAGAGATCTCAGTGTGTAGTAATGTTGGTAAGTAACAAATCAGCTACTGCAATGCTCACCATCCTTCTTCACTGGTTTCACACTGATGAGGCCTTTATTACCACTAAATCTGCTGTGAGTTCCAACACTATCTGCCTCATCACAGTGGGCTGTGTGTGTGTGTGTGTGTGTGTGTGTGTGTATGGTCGAAGTTTACATAAAATACAGAGATCCCTCCTGACTTTGCCGATAAACCCAACATTCCTCATAAAGCTTCCGCACTTGGCTGGATTTATGACCATATTTCAAGCAAATTACTTCCACCCAGTAGTTGGAAAAACCTTTACATGCCTTTGAATTTGGTAGAAGGGTAAATGAAGTTGGGGGCTATGGGGTCAAATTCTGATAACCTTAATAGCTGGTAGACTTTTCTTAAATGGCAGAATATGGTATCCTTAAATTCTTCCACTGCAACTTAGGGCCACTTATATGGGCTGAAATATGTGCCACCAGAAACTGAATTTGAATCATTTATATTTGAATTTGAATTGCTAAACTTGAATAATTGCATTGAAAAACTGAATTTGAATCACATAATTTGAAATTGTATTGTTTAATTTGAATCATTGCATTGAAAAATTGAATCTGAATAGTATAATTTGAAATGGAATTTATTCGTTTGTAACTGAAGTCCAATAAAATTTGATCTTCACTGAAAATTCAACTCTCTATATATCCTCACATTCAGTTCTCACTATTCAGATTCAGATCAGCAAATTCAATTTCAAGTTACTGAGACAAACATCCGGGTACTTAACCCTTGTGTTGTCCTTCGGGTCCCAGTGACCCGAAGGACAACACAAGGATTATGTACTTCCCTTTACTTTGTTGAGAATTGCTCTCTAAACAAGGGTTAATACAGCACCTTAGTTCTTGTTTGTACCGCATTTTGGTCAGCTTAAACTGTGTTTAAATGTGTTCTAGAAATAAACTTTACTTACTTACTTTACAAGAAACAGGGTTTAGAGAGCAATTCTCAACGAAGTAAAGGGAAGTACATAATCCTTGTGTTGTCCTTCGGGTCACTGGGACCCGAAGGACCACACAAGGGTTAAGAGGATGAAGGAAGAGCAATCGAGCGCAGATCGATAGGTAGAGTTCAGTGCCGCAGGAATAGCACTAAAGATGCCAAACTGTTTTTGATGTTGGAACGAAAGAAATGACAAAAACCAAACAGCAAGGGATAACAGTTCACAGGTGAGTATGTGTTTTATGATATATATGCCGCCTTGGACCTGAGAATCTCAGAATCTGAGCTCCGGCGGCAGCGGGAGGTGGAGAGTTCCATGGCCGGCGGCAGCGTCTCTTTCCCCGGGCAGGAACACCGCTTCGTCTCGCTGCTGCGCCGGTCCCCGCTGATCCAGATCGGACCGGCCAAAGACAGAGTGGTGATCGGCAGGATCTTCCACGTAGTCCAGGACGACCTGTATGTAGATTTCGGTTGGAAGTTCCACTGCGTTTGCCGGCGGACGGAGAGAAGCTAAAACGGGGCAGCAGAGTCCGTTTGCGGCTGCAGGATCTGGAGCTCACTACCCGCTTCCTGGAAGCCAAAACCGACACCACGCTGCTAGAGGCCCGGGCCGTACTGCTGGGCCCACTGGAGGGAAGCCCGGGAGAACTAGAACCAGGACTCAGTGGAGCGGACTGTCACAGCCAGGGGCGGATTAAGGTGGTCAGGGGCCCCTAGGCTGCTCTTTGTGTGAGGGCCCCCCCCTCCCCTTAATCATTGCGCTTTAATGGAAAAATTTATTTAGACACACACACACACACACACACACACACACACACACACACACACACACACACACCAATTACCACCACACCACATAGGTAAAATGAGAAAACTACATCATAAAACTAACATCAACAGAGATGTAAGTGGAAAGAATACCAGATATTATCCTCTGCCACCACAGCACCAAAACAATTACAATGGAAATGTTACTAAACTGCATGCAGGCAGAAATCCCATAGAGGGTGCTGTTTAAAGATATGACGTCCTCTGCATTGTCTTGGTTAACGTTATCCTCACCTAGCGCCACTTCACAGCTAGCTGCTGCTGTAGCGGTATGTTCATCGCTTTGGACTGTTGTTCATCATGTCTGTATCCCCAACAGTAGTCGTAAAAAAGGTTGTCATCTTTGGCAGCGTTGCCAAATACTTATCGGGACTTTTTTCTTTTTTTCTTTTATTTGAGCCGCTTGGGTAACTTAATTTAATTTCGCGTTTAGACTAGTCTTGCTTCGTCTCCGTTTGTGTGCTTCCCAGTTCTCCTGTCACTGTGTGTTTATCTTTGGCGCCGTGCACCGTTATGGACTAGTCCATTTCAATGTGAAAGTAGGGGGTGTATGGAAAAAAATAGTCTATGTGATATTTTTGAATAAAGTGTTTTTTGGCCAGCCCAGAGTCAACTGAAAAAACAATGGGCCGCCAATCTTGGCCTAACACTTTTATGGGCCGGACAAAAAAAAAAAAAAGTAATAATAATAATAATAAATTGTCTGGACAATCTGGGGCCCCTGCACATGTGGGGCCCCTAGGCTGCAGCCTAGTAAGCCTGTGCATTAATCCGCGCCTGGTCACAGCCTGCTGAAGTTTAAAGGTCCCATGGCATGAAAATTTCACTTTATGAGGTTTTTAAACATTAATATGAGTTCCCCCAGCCTGTCTATGGTCCCCAATTGGCTTGAAATGGTGATAGGTGTAAACCGAGCCCTGGGTATCCTGCTCTGCCTTTGAGAAAATGAAAGTTGTGGAATGCTGTTCCGGAATCTTGCTTGTTATGAGGTCATAACAAGTAAGGTTACCTCCCCTTTTTCTGCTTTGCCCGCCCAGAGAATTTGGCCAACCCATGAGAGAGAGAGACATCATGGCTTTCAAACGAGAAAAGTGGCAGTTGGTCAAGGCCACACCCCCACCCTCCACCTTGCCCCTCCCTCTCTCCTCCTCAATAGCTACAGACACAGAAATGGCACATTCTGAGGAAAGCTCATTGTGGGACTGGCTCTTGTGGCTGTAATTCTGCACCAAGGCTGAATTTCGGGAAAGAGACTTCAGATACAGTATTAGGGGACCACTGAGGTCTATATAAAAGCATCCAAAGAGCACCATGTCATCGGACCTTTAAATCACAGGTTTCCGAAAGGGAGTCTGGCGGGACTCGGACTGTGGACGACGAAACATGATTTTAAGTCTCGTTAAATAAATAACTACATGCAGAAATAAATGAATAAATAGTGGAGGAGTGAGCCTGGACATTTCAGTCTGTTTAAACTTCACTTTGAAGCAGAACCTCTTAGTTCAGAAGGGTGAAGTTTCTGTTTGGACTCAGATCTGTGAACTGATTATAATAAATATTCTTTTTATAAACACATGAATTAGTCTCTTTGTTTTGTTTGTTACTGCACATGATGATAAAGCTACACTTTTAAATCACAAACAAAACTAACTTTAATATGTATATAAACGTTCTAAGGAAGGAGACGCACGATCAGATATTAGAGTTGATTAAAAATACTCATAATAATTTACTATTTTGCGTTTTAATGTGGAAACATCTTGTATAAACTCAGGGGACTGGCTCTTACATCACATTGTATTGCAGGCTTGCTGATGTACAAAGTAAACCAATGCAATTCAAATGTTTAAATTAATTAACATGTATTTTCAAATATGGATAGTCACACTATTTTGCATGCAGTAGGCTAGGTTAAGGTAAGTAGCAATAGTTCATTTTAAGTTTACTTAAGTGGAAGAATGTGACTAATAAACCTAAGCCTACTAACACCAGGCATTACATTGTGAACTTTGTGAACAGGTAGATTATATGATCTATGAGTCTCTGGGTCAAGGCGAGGCTGTGCTCCAAAACATAAGTGCTGATTGGCCGAAGAGGAGTCCTGTGTATCTGCGCCACTGAACTCTACCTATTGATCTGCGCTCGATTGCTCTTCCTTCATCCTCCAAGTACCCGGATGTCTGTCTCAGTAACTTGAAATTGAATTTGCTGATCTGAATCTGAATAGTGAGAACTGAATGTGAGGATATATAGAGAGTTGAATTTTCAGTGATGATCAAATTTTATTGGACTTCAGTTACAAATGAATAAATTCAATTTCAAATTATACTATTCAGATTAAATTTTTCAATGCAATGATTCAAATTAAACAATACAATTTCAAATTATGTGATTCAAATTTTTTTTGCGTTTTTCAACGCAATTATTCAAGTTTAGCAATTCAAATTCAAATATAAATGATTCAAATTCAGTTTCTGGTGGCACATATTTCAGCCCATACACTTAAATCCCTCAAAGCCTTCAAAATACTGACACCGCAATAGGCTCTTCAATAACCCGGCTGGTAAAAGAGACTACCTTGATAGCTGTAAATCTCATTGATGTAGTAGGCAGGTTTCCGTGTAATTTCTTATAAAGGGACTAATAAGAGAGGAGTATGAAATGAGCTGGGGCTTGAGCGGGGACCTTTGCTGGATGTTGCAAGTGCGTCGCATGAGATAACCTATTGCTGCGTCCTCAAGTGCAGCATTGTCCCAATGTATGCAGTCTAAAGAAAGAAAAAAAAAAGTTGTTATGTGCTATGGCTTTATGTGAACCATAATTACTGCCTCAGGTTCCCATCGCCTTGCCACTGCTGACGCAGGATTTTCATGTGGGAGCAGCGAGAATGAAAGGATCTGGGCTGTCAATATAAAGATGGATTTTTGTATGGAGAGTTGTGCTGTTATAGGATAATATTTGTTTCATCTACTGTCAAGATGCTGTGGCTTTGAGTTGTACAATCTTTCACGTTGGCTGCTTATAGTGCTGGTAATCTAAGAATTGAGGCTTATTCTAAGTAACGCTCATTCTAAGCGGCTTTCCATTGAAGGGTGAGTTAAATGCCTCAAGCCAATTTTCCAATGCTCTTGCGAAATGATCCTTAATGTAAACCATTTTTACTAGAATCGAAAACAACCTCTTTGATGAGCTTTTGAACAATTTCTTCGATATCACTCCAAGAGCGGTTTAAAGAAATTGCCAATTCATTTTACGTTCATCGATGCGGTCTGTCCTCAGCTATGACTTTATATAGAATGCATGTTCTGTTTATGAGATTCTGAATTTATAGCAGTTACTGTACTGTATGTGGGATAGTATGTTAAAACTATATGTCGGTAATATAAATGTACCAGTGTAAATGAGCAACACTAATGTTCTAATTACATTCACCCTGAACATGCACAACTGTGTGTGGAATGATATTAGTTCTACTTAATATCCCGAAGGTCATAACATTTGATGGATCATAATGTCAGCAGGGCTGGTCATAAACCTCCACTCCCCCCTCCTCTCTGGCATCTACAGCCTGCTCACATCACACCTTAATTGACGGAGAAAGAGGCAGACAGCACAGTCAGGCCACGGCAATCGATTGTGACAAACATATTAGAGACGAGTTTGAATGATTAAGTTATGTATTGATTTTGATTTAAGCATTAACGGCTCATGTACTCGGTGGGATTAGATGGAAAGACCAAATGTAATCAATGCTTCCTTGTACATAACAATGGGATTTAGCATTTGAAGAGTTGGGTCAATGGGGTAATAAAGGGCCCTGCAGACCAAACACACTGCTTCTGTATTGTGGATGGTGAGTAATGGATTATTTGCAATGGGCAGGATTACATGTAACGTGATTACAAGCATTTCAATCTGATATATTGTCTTATTTTATCAGATACAGTCAATTGCAGAACATTTAGTTTTTGCCATTTCTTTAGTTTAATAACTGTTACTGCAGTTCCAACATGTGAGGCATTTTTATTATGGGTGGCCTCGGAGAGAATATGATCTGAGAGTACATCAAAGGGGATTTTACTTACTTTTACTTTAATTGTACTACAAAATAGCAATAATATATCTGCGAGTGGCTGATAGGGCCATTTATCAAAACTAATGACTCAATTACTCTTTGCCCTTAGGTGTCGAGAGTCCTACTTTTAAAGCTTACTTCCTGGCCTGCTTTGAAACAACACATACGTACAGAAATACATGTTAGTTGCGACATTGATACAGGTATTCTCACTGGGGACGCTTGACAATAGTGGAAGTATAAAGTAGGCCTGTTACTGTGCAGTCACTAAACAGGAAACTCATCTGTCCATCTATTCATCATCTAAACCTGCTCCAATGGCCACTGTGAATTCACGATTCTGATTGGCGGGCAGTTTTGGATTAACTAGTAACCCGACAAAGTAACCAAAAACCTATGATGTAGGTGTTTGTTTGCAGTTCTAAATTAATGCGCCAGTAACGACAGCAAAAGAGCTCAGAGATAGTGTTATTTGTGTAAACAGATAAAAATATAGATTCTCGGTGAGAACCATGCAAAATCTAGCAGCAATAATTTTGAGGCCAAGGAACTATGACAGTTAAAACAGAAAAGAGGGATCCAAATTAGTTACATAAGTTAATTACAGATATTCTTAATTTCATGCCATATATGGCATAAAATGCACAACTTATCAGATATTATCCGTTATTTCCATTTTGGGTCATGAAAACCCCAGTTTATCACTCCACATCCACCAGCAGTTGGTTTCAGTTGAACATTCTGTTGCTAGTAGCAACCATAAATGGCCAACTGCAGTTCATTGTTTCATCAAAACATTCTAGGTGTTATTGTACTGTTGAGCTGATTGTTGATGTTCTGCATTTTGCTCAATGTACTTTTACTCTTGTGGACTATATGGTTACTATGTTAATTACTGTCCTGTACTTCCTTTAGAGGTGAAGTCCTGACGTCACCTGTGGGCTAACCGCAATCTCTCAATGGGCATTTCTTTCTTTTTTCTAAAAAAATATTAAAACATAAAGGAGCCTTTACTACAGCATTGATAAACATTTCATTTGTTAGCATACAAAGAAAAGATAGTTCTCATGAAAGTTAGCGCCATCTTAACTTGATTTCTTCCATATCCATGACACCCCCCAATGTGCTTATCTTATATAATTTTTCAAACTTTTTAGAATAAATTTCTGCTGCATAAAAATAATAATAATAATAATAATAATCTCTCTCCTGCTGTTGTCAGACCTGTCCATGATGATGTCCTAAGGGCAATAGGAAAACTAGTCAGTATCTGGTGTTAGGGTTAGGGCTAGGGTTAGGGTTTATCTCCACCTCGCTCTCTCTACCTGACTGCAGTTCATCGTCGTAACGTCGTTGAGTGGGCAAATGCTCACATTCAATGCCGTCTGGCACTTTGGAGATGTGTTCTCTTCATGGATGAACCCTAACCTTAACCCTAGAAAAAGTCTTTGATCTTTGAGTTCAGCTCATGAAAAATGGGGGCAAAAACAAATGTGTTGCGTTTATAATTTTGTTCAGTATATTTCTGTTTTCGTTGCAAAGTGAACGCGGCTCTCCGGCTTGAAAGCGCTGTGTTTTATGTTGACACCACGTTGTGCTGTTTCATTTTGAGATTCGTAACCAAAGGTGGGAACTAAATCATACAACAGATCAGACAAACCACTGAGCATACACATAACAGAGAACATAGAACATTAGATAACTCTGGAGCTGTATGTACTGGAGACACATGCTCTGACATGAGTTAAAGTAACTCAAATATTTATCATAGCATTAAATCATACATACGATAGCCACGTGTCATCCCATCTGCAAACACAAGTGGCTGTGAACATGGAAGGACAATTATGATTTTTTTTTAAAACTACCGAATTATGAGTGTGTGTGTGTTTGTGTGTATGTGTTCCACAAATAATTCAGCGAATTCAGTTTGCATGAAGACTCTTTTGGTAAATCGCACTTAGCCAGACAATTATTTTTTATGATACATTTTTTATTATTTTTATATTTTTGAACACACATACAGAACAAAGAAATACAATCAAACATGAACCAAAACCCTCACCCACCCCGCACCTTCTGCGGTCTCGAGGAAAACAAACCAAAATACAAGAAAACAAAAATCACACCTTGCCTAGTCGCTCTCTTCTAATTCTTGTGGTGTTGAGGTCATTAGGACAGATACCTGTGCTGCTGCGTTTTTCCATTGGACTATAGTCGATGACTTGGCTTTGTTAATCCTTGCTGTAGAGAGCTCAAGCATAACTATGTCTAGGAAATACACCAACCACTGTTTTATACAAAGCGAGTGGGGGGGAGCCAGCGTTGAGCTATCATTTTCTTGGTTGCGGTTGAGCCGGCTAGCCAAATTTTCTTCTGTCTCCCAAGCAGGTGTAATTTAGAGTCGTCATCAAGTAACAAAACAATCTGGTCAGTAGGAATTCGACATCCTATCACATATTACTGATGTTGTTTTATTACAAAACTCATGCACCTGTTCACACTCCCAGACCATGTGTAGGAAAGTTCCAGTTTGTTCAGGTTGACAGAACGTGCAATAGGGAGTTGGAATGACTTTAGAGACGTATCTCTTCTGAGGAATCCAATATGTCTTATGGCATATGTTAAATTGGATCTGCTGGTGATTTGGGTTCTTGGAACAGTGGGAAATGTCCCAAACTGTCTCCCAATTAATTACATTCCCCTCCGGGCTCAGCTCTCGCTCCCATTTCTTTAGTATTGGGAGTTCTCCTACGAATACTTGCATCAGTTTAGTATACATCTTGGACACTAATCCTCTCACAGGTGAATCAACAAGCCATTTAGTGATTGGGTGCACCTTAAGACTGTTCCTCCATCTGCACTCCATAACATTTTAGGCACACCCGTCGCTATGGGCGGGCCATAGGGGGCCGGGCCCGCCCCAAAAATGCTTGTGCCCCTTGAGGCACAGACCTCTTAAAAAAATTACTTTAATTTTATATTATCATAGTTGCTAATTTTGTGTTGCATTAATGTTGCATTCTTTATCATTAAAACATTAAAAATATAAATAAACAATGGTGTGATTTTTGATTGATTGATGGGAATCTACACTGCAACAGCCTATCACGGCCTTACTAAAAAGAAAGTTAGGCTACGACGTGACGTAGCCTACGTCAGTGTAGCCGCTCAACGGTTACCGCACATTTTTGAAAGCTGGATGAGTTTTCGCCGGCTTACTCGCTTCAGTTCGTCATGGATATCCGTAAGTGGTTGAAAAGCCCACCAACATTCTCCTCTGCCAAATTGGATACGACACCAACGCCTCCTGATGTTGTCGTTGGAGAAGGAGCCCCTGGACGACAGTCTGAGCCTGATGCTAGTAGCTCCGTGGAGCCCGACCCTGGGCCTGGCGTACCTGCAGGTCAAGTGCAACTGCGACTGGGGCAGCATTTGGGCCACAACTAACTGTTGAATCAGGGGGTGTGACGGACAAACCCAAACAGGTTGTGTTGAGGAAATATCCAGTCAAAATGTTTGGTTAAAAAAAACCCGATAATTTTCCTCTAGCTGGTATTTGAACAGGGACTGGCTTGCGTAGGCTACTCGGTGGAAAAGGATTCCGCATTTTGTTATGCCTGCAGGAAATTCACATCTGTATCATCGGAAGCGACCTTCTTCATTAAGGGGTTTAAGATTTACAGACAAGGGCTTAAATAAGCATGCAGCTTCAAATGACAGGAGGGACTGAAGAGAGGACATGCTGCCTCCACTCAAAGTACCGGTAGGTTCAAAGTCTGTGTGTGTGTGTGTGTGTGTGTGTGTGTGCGCGCGCGCGTGTGTCTCATGGCACATGCATAGTAATGCATATCCTTCTGTTGACTGCTTTAAAATGCAATGTTTGAGAGATGCTTCTGGTGTTACATCTAATATGTTTTATAGTCAAGTGTTTTATGGATATTCATAACATTGCTTCTATGTAATGTGTTGTAGGCTATATAGGCTACCTGGTCATATTGCTGTTGGTTATGTTTAACGTGATTATTACGTACGCGAATAGTATAACAAGAGTATATTATTATAAATATACGTACTGTACCCTAATAATAATTGTGCCCTCCCATGTATTTCATATGCCCCCCTTAAGACTGAGGTCTGGCGACGGGTCTGATTTTAGGGCTGATCTTAAGGGAAGATAAAGGAAGAAGGATGTCCTAGGGACCTCAAAGCTAGCTCTTAGGTCTTCAAAACTTAACATACCTTCCTCATTGAATAGCTGGTCTAGAGTATAAATACCTCTGTCACTCCACTGGTTACAAGTAAAGGGTTTGTTACCAGACAGTAGGTGTGCATTGTGCCATATTGGGGTATTCAAATGCCACTTATTGGTATATCTTAGGTGCTCCTCCACCTGTTTAAAATTGGTCAGTGTGTTGGTGATAATAGGCTAGCATACACTTTTTTTGACACACACCTGTAAAGGCAAGGTCTTTCAGTCATAGACTTCCAGTGAGGTTTTGCTCTACTTCTCTCCATGGGACTGTAGATGAGGGGTCCATCCACACTCTGAGGGCCCGTAGCTGAAAAGCTCTGTGGTACACTTTAAGGTTAGGGAGGGCCAGGCCTCCCGTGTTTGGGATTATTGTACTTAAGAAAGTCACATGAGGAACTATGTTCATTTTAAAAACAGCAATCCTAGACCGTAGTGATGCCGGCAGCACAGTCCAATTGGCCAGATCCCTTTGAACACTACTTAGTATAGTTTCATAGTTCTCCTGGACAACTCGCTGTAACGATGCATGAATGGTGATGCTCAAATATGTAATTTTGCTTTGGGTTGGTATTGTATCACTAGCTAAGTTTCCATCCACTTGTCAATCAAATTATCTGAAGTTCGGTAAAAAAACTCATGCGAATAAAGCTGGTGAAAGTGTGTTTCCATCCAACGGCTTTAAAGCGAATAAAAACCTGTGCGTAATGACGTCACATGCTGTTTTGCGATTAAATTGGTATATCGAATTGATTTGAGACATTTTAAGGTGTTTCCATTCATTTTTGCACTGAATCGCACAAGATTCAAGCGAACTTTTGCGAACAAAGTTCTGCTAGACAGAAGTAGTTGTTGTTAACATTATAAGCCAAGCTATAAGCTCCGATGGGCCTTTGAACGAGGATCTGATCCAGCTCATCAAAAAGGTGGAACTTGCCTTATATTTTCCCTCCGGCACCGCTGCGAGACAAACTCTCTTTTTTGAGCTGTGTATCGCTGTTTGAGCGCCTTCCATTTACTCTGCAGGACGCCCCACGGCTTGTCGTAAGGGACATTCTAAAACGCTTAACGTGAAAAAGCTTAACGTGGTTATCTAAACAACGATCAATCATCACCAGATGTATCATGGTCATATCTTGTCATGAACACTTGAAAAACTAAATCGAAATCCAACGATTTATCTCACGTTAATGTGTCAGATAACTTCCATAATATTTGGACATTGGGTTAGATTTGACCGTTTTAAGTGGTGATGAGCAATATAGAAGAGGATTTTTTGGTGATGATTGATCGTTGTTTAGGTACATTAAACCATGTTAAGCTTTTTCACATTAGGACTTATAAAGCCAATGAGAACCGTGGAGAGTCAACCCCCAGCCGCTGCGCTGCCCTGAAGCATAAACGCAATTATGTCAGATAACGTCCATAATAATTGGACATTGGGTTAGATTATTTGACAGTTTTCCGTGGTTATGATGGGTAATATGAGAGAGAAATTTGGTAATCATTGATCATTGTTTAGGTACATTAAACCACATTAAGCTTTTTCCTCGCCATATTAATAATATTAACACCCACTGATGAAGAAAATATTAACGTGAGATAACTTCTATAATCGTTGGATTTTGATTTAGTTTTTTTGACAGGCTTAAGTGTTCATGACAAGATATGACCATGATAAATCTGGTGATGATTGATCGTTGTTTAGATACATTAAACCACGTTAAGCTTTTTACGTTAAAGCGTTTTAGAATGTCCCTATGTCGTAACCTTTGGTCATTTCCTTCGCGAGCTCCTGATACATGATGGCGTTTCTTAGATTTTTGCTATCTAAAATAGCTGTTATATTTTTCTGGTAAATTAAAATAAAAAAGTCTCGTCGTTTGTCCGCTTACATCTGTTTTTGTTGACAGCTGTCATGTGTGCAAACAGAGCGGAATTACTGGGCGGAAATGAACTGAAACTTCTTCGTTTTATTGCGGGTTGCAACCATAAAATGACCTAAAACTTAATCGCAATTCATTATTTATTCGGCAAATAACGTTTCCATCAGCATTTATCGCATAAGCCGTATATCGATCAAGAGAAAATCTGATGAGACCGAACGTATTTTCTTTGAGTCGATATTCATGAAATTCAATCGGATTTTACTGTTTCCATAAGGCATTTTTCATTCGATATCACTTAATTCGGATAAAAACGGGTCGATGGAAACATAGCTATTAACAGCTGATGTCACCTGTCTGTTGTTCAACAGAAGAAGATTAGATTTATTCCAATTGATTTTATAGCCGGAGATTGAGCCACATTTGTTAAAGATCTTAAGAAGTTTTGGAAGTCCTCAAGGTCAAAGAGGTACAGCAAAATATCATCTGCAAATAACGATATTGAGTTGTTATTGGATTTAATCTGGATATTACATATTTTATGTTGCCTTATGGCTTGGGCTAACAGTTCAAGAGAGATCGCAAATAGCATGGGAGAGAGCGGGCATCCCTGTCTCGAGCCCCGTGCGATGGGGAATGGCTGTGAATGCAGGCCATTAGTTGAGACTATGGCCGTGGGATTAGCATATAAAGTACGTACCATGTCAATGAATTTGGCTCCCAAACCAAGCCTCTCCATTACTTGCCACAAGTAGTTCCACTCTAGGCGGTTAAAAGCCTTTTCCGCATCCAGTGATAAAACTGCTGCCGTTGTTGGAAGGTTTTTGGCTTCTTCTATTACATGGAATAATCTGCGTATATGGTCTGCAGCGTGACGCTTTGGTATAAACCTGATTGGTCAGGGTGGACTAGCTTCTCAATAAAGCATTCTAGGTGTAGTGCCAAGACTTTGGAATAGAGCTTAATATTAGTCCCAATGAGGCCTATAGTTTGAGCACTCCGTAGGATCTTTGCTCTTTTTGTGTATGACAGAAATTAATGCAGTGTTGGTTTGTTGATGAAAGGTGCCCCTCTCTATGGCCAAGGTTAAAGTTTGTAAAATGATAGGTCCTAGTGTGTCAAAGTACTGTAGTAAAAGTTCTGATGGAATTCCATCCAACCCCGGTGTTTTCCCTTTCTTAGCTGCTCTTAATGCGGATTTAAGTTCCTCTAACATTATAGGTTGACCAAGTTCTTCTGCCTCCTCTGGGTCAAGAAGAGGCAGGTTTAGCTCTTTCAGAAACTTTTGGCACTGTGTCGGATCTGGATTGCAGGAGGATTCATACAACTTTGAATAAAAGGATTGGAAAGTGGCGGTGATATCTTTAGGATTCGTTGAGATACCTCGGCCCGTGTGGATGCTGTTAATAGCAGCTCTGTTATATATAGTAGTTTTATATATAGTAGTTTATATATATATAAATAGTTTTGGGGCTTTTGTGTGGTTGACCCCTGATCTATCCTGATTTAGATCTAGTACCGCATTCATGTCTCCCCCTATAATTAATGACTATTCATTGAGAGAGAGCAATTCATTGGTTAGGTGCGGGAAAAAGCTTGCATCGTATGTAGCCGGTGCGTATATTGAAACAAAGGCTTTTTTCCTACTCCTTATCGTAGTACATACATATGATATCTTGCCTGATAGGTCTTTCCTACTTTGGACTATGGTGAGTGCACATTTCCGTGACAGCAACACAATGGAGCCCTTGGTTTTGGGGTCGTCACTAGATGAAGCAACAACATTGAAATATTTATTTAGTAGACGATTTACATTTCTTATGTAAATGTGACACTTGAATAAGCACCACGTCTATGTTCTTCCTTCTTAAATAGTCCAGGAATTAAGCTTGTTTGATCGGTCCATTTAACCCCCTGATGTTAACTGAAAGAATTGAAAGTTCAGCCATTTTCAAAATTTACACGTATACACATCTTGAGTACCCTACTGGAATTCACTGATACATTTGTAGCAAAGGGTGAGCTGTTAGATCTAAACAAAGTGTGGTGAAAACATAAAAAATAAAATAAATCCCCTAGCCCTCACAGACCGCAGACCCCTTTCCCTCTCTGTAGGATACGAGGCCGCATCAAACGCAGCTCGCACAAAAACTCCAGCTCAAAACTGCCCTTCCTGTCTACAGTCACCGGTTACCTGAACAGGTCTAATGCTTTCCTATGTTAAACATGAATAATGTTACAAAAAAACCTTAAAACTAAGTCCCATCCATCTATGAAGTTCTGAAATAAACTGTGTGAAAAAAACAGTCATGTGGAGTATTAAACATAGATTATAAGATGCAGTCTAATCAAATGCTCCTTATAACTCGGCTCCCAAGCTCATATATTATGTTTCAACCACCTATTAAGCTCTGAAATAGGCTGTGTGCGAAACAAAGCATGTAAGAGTAGTAAATATACACTCACCTAAAGGATTATTAGGAACACCTGTAAGATTTCTCATTAATGCAATTATCTAATCAACCAATCACATGGCAGCAGCTTCAATGCATTTAGGGATGTTGTCCAGGTCTAGTAATCTCCTGAACTCCAAAATGAATGTCAGAATGGGAAAGAAAGGTGATCTAAGCTACTTTGAGCGTGGCATGGTTGTTGGTGCCAGATGGGCTGGTCTGAGTGTTTCACAATCTGCTCAGTTACTGGGATTTTCACGCATGGTCTGAAAAAGGAAAAATATCCAGTATGCTGCAGTCCTGTGGGCGAAAATGCCTTGTTGATGCTAGAGGTCAGAGGAGAATGGGCCGAGTGATTCCAACAGATAGAAGATCAACTTTGATTCAAATAACCACTCGTTACAACTGAGGTATGCAGCAAAGCATTTGTGAAGCCACAACATGCACAACCTTGAGGCCGATGGGCTACACCAGCAGAAGACCCCACCGGGTACCGCTCATCTCCACTAAAAATAGGAAAATTAGGCTAGAATTTGCATAAGCTCACCAAAATTGGACAGTTGAAGACTGTAAAAATGTTGCCTGGTCTGATGAGTCTCGATTTCTGTTGAGACATTCCGATGGTAGAATCAGAATTTGGCGTAAACAGAATGAGAACATGGATCCGTCATGCCTTGTTACCACTGGGCAGGCTGCTGGTAATGGTGTAATGGTGTGGGGTATGTTTTCTTGGCACACTTTAGGCCCCTTAGTATCAATTGGGCATCGTTTAAATGCCACAGCCTACCTGAGCATTGTTTCTGACCATGTCCATCCCTTTATGACCACCATGTACCCATCCTCTGATGGCTACTTCCAGCAGGATAATGCACCATGTCACAAAGCTCGTGTCATTTCAAATTGGTTTCTTGAACATGACAATGAGTTCACTGTACTAAAATGGCCCCCACAGTCACCAGATCTCAACCCAATAGAACATCTTTGGGATGTTGTGGAACGGGAGCTTCGTGCCCTGGATGTGCATCCCACAAATCTCCATCAACTGCAAGATGCTATCCTCTCAATATGGGCCAACATTTCTAAAGAATGCTTCCAGCACCTTGTTGAATCAATGCCATGAAAAATGAAGGCAGTTCTGAAGGCGAAAGGGGGTCAAACACGTTATTAGTAGGGTGTTCCTAATAGTCCTTTAGGTGAGTGTATATTATAAAGTAAGTGTTTATCATGTTCTTTCAGTCCAGTCAACTATTTCTCCACAGCCTGGCTCCCCAACTCACATACCATGTTCCAACAAGCTAATAGTTTCTGCAGTAGACTATGTAAAGTGAGCAGTCCGTGTCCATCATGTTTCAGCCTAATTAAACATTCCTTTAAAGCTAGGTTGCCAAACTTACATGGGATGTGAGCTGAGCTTGACCGTGGCCTGTCTGAACTACCTGTCTGATGCCATGCTAAATGTTTGGCCATAATTCCCATTTGTTTGATTATATATTACAAAACTGGGAAAACTGGGCTACAGACTGGATTACCACTAATCCTACTGAAAAGTGATCAGTAAGCGATGGTTTCTAATCGATTACTTTTTGAAAGCTGCTCACAGACATCCGGCTTTGAAATGACGATAAAGGAATCCTTCTGTTGAGAGTCAGATATGGCAGCTGGTACTCAGCACTACTAACACAGATTTGGTTCCAATAAAGTGACTGTCCTGAACTAAAAATAGGTGCTCATGAATGCCTAATAAAATAGACTTAACCGAATTATGAGTGCGTGTGTGTGTATGTGCTCCACAAAGAATTCAGCGACCTGGTTTCCTGAATGTGGACACCATACTATCCATGACTATCCACTGTCCATCAGCTCACAATAAAATAAAGATGTTTGCATGAAGACTCTTTTGGTAAAACGCACTTAGGGAGGCTGAGAAAGCACCAGTGAGGGGTAAAAGGTAATGTTACACAAGTACAAGCATGACAACAAAAGGACCTGATTCCAATAATAAGAGCATTTACACCTACTGTTGTTGCATTTATGTCTGGTAGAAAAGATACTTCCTGGATTAAACAACTTCTCCGGATTTATTGATTGGCCCTACTGACTCTAATTCCATTAACAACATGAACAGCAAAACAACCTGCAGTCAAATGTAGATGATACAATTTCCATATCAAAAGAAACAAATAAGGTGAATAACTATGGAAAACTGTATCACTACAGAAACCAGGAAACAAGACATATAAGACATGATAACAAACAAGCAGTGGGTGGTTCAAATCCAGAACCTTCTTGTTATGAGGCGACAATGCTACCCTACAATCGCCGTGTCACCATGACACTAGATTAAAAAATAAAAGTTAAGGGGACCATCCACCTTAGCACAAATCATCCCGAGGGGGACATGAATCTCTGTACCAAATCTGACGACAATTTGTGCAATAGTTGTCGAGATATTTCACTGAAAAACACGAAGGTCAACCTCATGGTGGCGCTAGTAGAAAAGTCCAGGGATCATCAAAGTCATCTGGATACATGGTATGGCAACCATGAATGTCTATGCAAAATCTGTTAATGTTGAGATATTTCACTGGATAAGTTAAAAATTGGTGTCGTATCAACTGTCAGGGGATCACCACAACAATTGGACTTCATCCTGTGGGCACTACGGATATCTGTGTCAACTTTAATGGTAATCTATCCAATACAGATTGAGATATTTTAGTCTGGACCAATTTGGCGGACAGACTGACTGACCAACAGATATGGCAATCACTTCTGCCAATAAAACAGATGTTGGCATAAAATGTTCATTATATATAAAGCAGAACAGACATACTTTCTATTTCTGTTTATGACTGATAATAAAATTAGTGGTACAGTACAAGTATCATCACTCAGTCAATGCCGTCATATGCGTCTAAACTTTGCGGAACATGTCAGCGATGAACAGCAGACTTAGCAAGTGTGGCTTTTTCCAAGAAGGTGTTGATTGGAGAGATGCTCGTCCACTCAGAGCATGGAAACATTTTCAAAAGCTCTTAAAGTGTTAAATTGACTCCGATGGGTGTGAATACATAACTCAAAAGCAATGACAACAAAGCAACAAAGTGTTGATTGCTACTTTGTTAGAATTCCATAAATTCACGATGCTATTGTGATGCTGAGTGGAATCTGATGATTTCTTTTTACCCGTCAAAGTCAATCCAATATCACATAAACGGAGCGGCTGATTAAGAGGTCGAATGAGATGAGACTGTCGATTTGTCAAGAGCAGGTAAGGAGGATTAACACACGGAAAAAATGTGATTCCAGTGGAGTAATTACAGCTAGTTTCTTGTCACTTTCTCTGGACACCAACAGAGGGAGGCCAGACTAGAAGCAGCAAGGAGGTGGGTAATGGGCAGTGGGATGGCTGTCGGTCTGGAGGAGATGACGAGGAGTGACTTGGCGTGCCTGCAGCAGAGAGGACTCAGTGCTGATGCAGGATTTACACCATCACACGGCCAAGTGGCCTTGTCATGGACTGCAATGATGACAATGACGCAGGTGGTGGGTCTGTCAACTGCGGCTGTGGGTTGATGGAGTGTGTGTATGATGCAAGTGTGTGCACAGCAGCTAATGAGTGAGTGACTGTGGGAGGAAATGTGTTTGGGGTATTTTTGTGTATGTAGGTATATGCCTGTTTGTAAGAGGTGGAAAGTAACTAGTATAGTGTGAAACACTATGCTCAGGTGCCGCTAGTGAAAGACATGCATTTCTTACTTCAATACCTAGATGTGATGGCTGTCGATATTGGTGACTTTATAGATTTGGGCTTTTATTCAACATAAGATGAACTCATTAAATATTACTAAGATCATCTTTCTATCATTTTATTTGTTCCCCCTTCCCCTTTGTCTTTTATGTTCATCCTTTGTTCGTTTTTTTCCATCCTTCTTTCCTTCAAACTTCATACTACCTTCCTTCCTTCTTTGCTTGTTTTTATTCCTTAAAAGACTTAAAAGCATCAAACTCTCCCAAACTTAAGTCATAGGGTTTTCAACGGACAGATTATTTTGGATACTTGAAGACATATAGTGCATGTACTGTAGCTTACAATACGTTTAATGATCATCTGTGGATTTTTTTTCTCGATTAATTGATTCATCATTTAGTCTATACAATGTTAGAAATTGGAAAAAAAATAAAAATAAAAAAAGGCCCATCATACCCAAAAAGCCCAAAAGCGATGGCTTAAATGGCTTAACAGTTCAAAGAAAAGCTGCACCAGCATTTGACTTGATAAACAATTAAGTGATTATCAAAATTGTTGACCGATTCATTTTCTGTCGATTGGCTGATCGATGCAGCTTCTCACTCATGCTGCCTTAAGGAGCGAGTCCTGCCTGTGCAAGCCATATCAAACTGCATGTAGAGGAATTCATAGAGTTGGCTTTCACCAGCTCATAACTACAGCTTCTAACAGCTTAAATTGGGTAATACCTCATAAATGATGCCTTGTAGGGTCAGTGTAATGATGAGGGATAAGAAATACCCACAGGCATGTATCTTCATAAACATCAAGCAGCTCGAGTGGCTGTGATGAAGTATCCTGCAGGTCAGGACCGACTTATCAGATCTTGATTTGGGGGGAGGACATGTCTTGTAAACAATGATAAATGGCATCATGTGCCCTCATACATTATCCTCAGTTTCTGCCTAAAACTGGGTAAACCATTTATTTTTCTAAAATGTTCAATCTTTTTATTTTCTTCCAGGGCAAGTTTGCTGAGCGAGCTCATTTGCAACAACTGCCTGCTGCTTCATATTCACACAGCGGCACACGCTGAAGCCTCAGGTGCAGCTGAGTACACTCCCAACTCGTGCAGCAGTGAGTTAAATTCTTTGCTAAAGGGCACATTGATGGGAGTTCGTCATTCTCCTGAGCATGTCAAGGCTTTTAAACCAGTTCATAATTTAGTAGCATTTCACAGTTCGCCCAGCATTTAGAGGGCTGAAAGATCTCATTAAAAAAGGTAAGAATTAGCTTCCAATATTATATGCCATTACGGTTTTTCTTCTATGCCTTTCATCCTTTGAAGGCCGCATTAATAGATTTTTTGGCCACTCAGGGTGAAAGAAGAACAAGCTACAAAAACAATGCTCACGTATTATCACCTTATATGAAACGGGTTAGCAAAAAATTGCCTATGATACATCCAGCTGACAGGGAGCAGCATTATTTGCAGCATTCTTTGGTTTTGTGTTTTTGCCTCTTGGCTCTGAGTTGGTCTCCACCAACACCTGGGTGAATTATCTAACTATTTAGAGTTGAGCGACACTGCAGATTGAGTTGTTTGATATTTCTCTATGAGTTTGTCACTACAAACGGCCCATTTCACGTTATAGCCTACAGTGTAATTTGCTGTATTTTTGTATAATTAAAATAATAATTGTGTGGCTTTAAAAAAGCATTTCTTGATTTTGTTACAAGCCAAAAAGGCACACCTGACATAGTATTGCTTTACATGGTTGTTTTGGGCAAGCCAACATGTTAGCAAAAACAATTGCCTATTCACACATCCAGCAGACATGGAGCAACATTATCATTCATTAAGTTATTTAGAGTCCTTTTAGCTCTGGTTTGGTCTCCAACTCATAAGAAAAGTATCCAGTGCTTTTGCATGCTAGGTGCTAGACTTTCTTTTCAGCTGGTTGTTAAAGCAGGCAGTGCAAAGTCTGTTTTCAAACCATTTTTGCCAAAAACAGCTGCTTGCTCCTAAGTCAAAATGTAAATGTGTGGACCCTTTATCCAAAACAATGATCTAAAAGAGAATTCGGTCACTTCAGATTACACTTTTGAAATTACATTTTGTCATTGTTAAAATGTTGGTCAGTTTTGGCCAGATTTGGCCCAAACCTCTATGTTGTTTGTAGCAGCAGATATAGGATTGGAGCAGAGATCTTTTGGACTGTCTGAAAACACTTTGCTGCTCAACTAAATTACTTCGACCAGCTCAAGTTCCAGTACAAATGTAGGTTCAGGTGAGTGGGAGAGGAATTAGTGCTAGCAGCCACTGCTAGGTCTGTTTCAATTTGTCGCTAGTAGTTTTTCAATCAATAACTTCCTTGCAAGCCTGGTTTCAAAGTGTTGAAGTATATTAGACTTCACTCCTCGGGACTCAAAATGGTGCAAACAGCCCAAAGTAAGAGTCCAGACACAGACATTAATGGATCTCCACGCTCAAAAGGTTGCAGAAAGTCACAGACTGTGCAAGAGAAAATGATTTGAATTGCAAAGAGGATGTAATTACAAATCCAAATGTTTTAGCATTCAAGCCATTGCCAGTCAGTGTCACTGTCACTTCTTATTTATAATTCCTACCTCTTTGCAATTCAAATCCTTCCTTCCCTAGACACGATATTCAACATTTAGTATTCTTTTGTTGAAGTGATCATATTTTGTGTGGAGTAGAGATGATACTCTGCAGATACACACAAGCCATCTGGACACATGTGGTGCATATGCACTGATGAATACATACATTAAAAGGAGCATCATATATTACTATGTTACACAGACAGATTGCTGAAACTCTGTGGTGGATTGATGTTGAGCCGTTTCCATTAATACTGTAGCATTACATTGGTGATTCTGATACTAACATGTCAGAACTGAAGTTAAAGGTTATATTTTGAGCTGATATTTATGCCAAATAAATTAAGTATTATCCCAAGATATTTATTCTTGTAGGGGTGGAAAAGCTTCTTAAACTTTATATTTTTATTTAACCTTCATTTAACCAGACAGTCCCTTGAGATGGAAATCTCTTTTCCGAGGGAGACCTGGCCAAGACAGCAGAGCAGACAAAATCTGCATTGAAACCTAGAAATGATTTTATAGCATAGTATTAGCAACTCCTTAAGGCAGTGACCTAGCCTAGTGTTTAGGGTATGGAAACTCTGGAATACATTATACTGCTTTATTAATATTTGTTTAATATGGTCATCATATTTTTGGTGATGACATGTCTGGCGACTTTCCAATATCTGCTGGAACCAGTTATCTGCCCAATTAGTAGATCAAATCCAATGTGACAGCACATATTAGCACTTTACAGTGTGTCTACGATAGGGATGCACCGAACCCAGATTTTTGGGGTTCGGCAGAATACGGAACCCACTGGTTAAGGTTCTGCCGAAACCCCGAACCGAACCCTACTCCCATCCTCAGTCCATTAACACAGTAAATACATTAATGAAGTAAACAACGTCTGGTTAACACAAGTTTTTAGCTGTGACTGAAGTTGCAGCATTTTGGCTGCTGTCTGTAGATTTCTTCATGCACAGCTCGTATTCTTTCGGATGTTTCATACAAAAATGTCTTAACAGCGGCGTCATTACGTCGAATAGCGTAGCGCGTATAGTGCAAGCGTAGAGTCAAAGAGTATAGAAGTAACAAGAGGAGAATCTCAATAGAATGTTGTGTTGCGTTCAGTCCAAGATGGCGGAGCTGCAGCTCGGTCATGGGTGCGTTTGTTGCAATGGAACGTTCTATTGAATTTCGCCTCTTGTTACTTCTATACTGTTTGACAAGAGGAGAAACTCAACACAACGTTCTATTGAATTTCGCCTCTTGTTACTTCTCTTTGGTAGAGTTCGGTGGAAAAAAATTCTAAGCTTTGGCAGAAACCCCGTCAAAAAGCCCAATATTCGTCCGAACCCGAAGTCTGGGTTCGCTGCATCCCAAGTCTACGAGGTATATGTGCATAGGTGTGATTGGCATAGGACAAAAAAGCAGGAAAATATACAGCGCACCCATGATGCAGTGACAGCACCCCAACCTATCCTTTTAGGAAGGCTGTATACCGTTTGTTTTTCTTTGAGAGTTTTTCATTTAACTGTGTGGTCATTTATAAGGCTTACTGAATGAATCTGCCAGACTGTCAACCTTGTTCTTTATGAGATGTGTAATAGTACTGTTCAGGCATGAAAACGGGGCAGGGGTGAAAAAGGTGAGAAGGATTTTACCCCTCTGGGGGGGTCCGGGGGCATGCTCCCCCGGAAGAAAATTTTAAATATTCCATATTTTAAAGCATCAATCTGATGCATTTTGAGATGCATTTTCTGCCGACCAACAGGGTAATATTTCAATATGCACTCATTTTTTGACTGGCAAAACAGTTGAAGTCCTTCTGACATTACACAATAATAAAAGTCATAATTTTAAAAAACTAAAACATTTTGGATACATTTTTACTTCTTCCAACCATATGTTAAATTAAGAGTCAATCTGGATTTACATATTGCAATAATATCATAATCCTACAATGAATCATTGTGAAAACTAAACTTAACTACTTTGGCCAGGTCATCATCAAACAACTAACAGTGGCTAAGACCATACTATTTGAGAATATACAGATTTTTGTTGGTTTCTCCAAATACCTGAGGAAAAATGTCATTAGCACCACATAATAAAATTAACTGTTTTTGTTGAAAAGGAAGCTACAGAAATTGTGGCCAAGGTATTGTATATATACAATTTCACATGATCACATGTTTTACTGTAGTTGTTTTTTAAACTATTTGTTTTAGTCACTGTCACGTTTAACCCTTGTGTTGTATTGCCTTGTCCTTCCAGGTCAAAATTGAAAATACATTTTTTAGTGCTTTTTTCTGGCCCGTTTGTCGCTCTCTGCAAAAAAATTTTTTTCAAAGCTTTCTTTATTCATGATCAATAAACCGAATTTATATGACATTATACCTTTTTTTTTTTAGGTAAAAAAGCAGATATTATTAATTATTTTGACTAACAGTTAAGTTGAGTGGATCACAGACTGGTGTATGTTAAAGTTTAGTCAGGATACTGTTTTTTCTTTTCAAATATAAATATATATATATTTATTATTATATTATTTATATATATATTATTATATTTATATATTCAAATAATATTGAATATAACAAACCAAAATTCAATGCAAGTTATCATTAATTATACCTGCATATAACGTTGTATGGAACCCATAAAACATATCCATGCATCCATGATAATGTTCTGCAATTTGGTTGAAAGCCATATTTTTTTATATAAAAAACATTTTCAAAAGGGTCAAATTTGACCCGAGGAAGTGTTAAAAGTCCATATACATTGAGGATACTCAAACATGTAGCTATTTACCGCTTCAAAAAAAATTATGTTGGAACGTGAGGACGCTGACGTGCATATCGCCGCTTCACAATCCGCGAAATTGATATTTTGTTGTGTTTTCTAGTAAATTAGGTAGGCTACCCTAAGTTTTAGATTACGTGTTGGTCATTCTCCACACCTTTCTATCCCCTGCTGTGACTTATCAATTCTGGACTCTGTGCTGCTGACAGCCTGTGTAGCGTAGCTACGTTACTCACCGTCGATCAACGGTTAGCTTTAGCTGACTAACGTTAGCTGTCAATCTCCCGACTAACCTCCCGCAAACTAGTGATCTAGCGAGGATTATCTCTTCAGACCACAGTGGACTTCAGTGGACTCTCCATCCAAACTCCCAACTGGACCTTCGTCTGCCACAACTGCCGGACTCTTTCAAATACATGTACTCCCTGTCTCCGCCGATCACTTGGTAGCTTTGAGACACCTGGTCAGCTGTCAGCTGTCAGCTTACGCCAGCTAGCTTCTGTTAGCTTCCACCGACGGCTTCCCCAGCACATCTGTGTTCGCTGTGTAGAACCAAAGAGCTCTTTTTCCCGGCTTTGAAATTACGATTCATACGCCAAGACCCGCCCTTCAATCACTACTATTGGCCAGACGGCGTCCATTACGCAAGGTAACGTAACCTGATTTGTTCAGGTCTTATCCCCTGACCTTTTTTTGCGGATTTGCATGATTTCCCAGAGTCTCATTTTCAGGTCGGAAAAGCCAGATTTCCGGATTTATCCGGAAGAATCACACCCCTGTATGTGTGATACAGGACAGGGGGACAAGGCTCGTCTAAATGAGTTGTTTCAATGATATTAATAACTGTGTGGCCTCTGTGCACTCTGTCTTATCCCTGCCTCTGAGTCCATCAGAAATGTCTCAATGTGACTCTATAGAAAATGTGCCACGTTTTCAAACACTTAGGTCTCAATGTTCAAGCGCATCAGTCACGGCCGGTGATTTATTGACTAAAGCTCTGGCTCTGCATTCACATCAGGATTGTAGCTGATGCCCTCGTCTCCCAGAGAGCCGCCCTGCAGCAGGATATGCTGGCCCAGGGCGAGAACCTGGAGGCTCAGCGGAGGGATATGGAGAGAGAAAATGTTTATTAAGGCGCTTTACATATCTTTACTGCTTGTTCATTCTTTCACTCAGTCACCTGCTGACTGGGTTGTTTATTTATGTTATTATGTTTATGTATGTTTACTTACTCCCTCACCAGAACCCACACTCATCAACTCACTGGGTGGCATGCTCACTGCCTTACTTAGATTGGCAATGTGCACAGGCATAGTGGCAAGTTGTGAACAAAAAGAAGCGCAGGTTCGGCTTTAAATGGTTGGCGTTGGAGTTTTGGTTTTATTTTTTCCAAATTCCAAGACATCTGCCAGCACCCCAGTACTAATGGTAAATGGAATGGGATTAAATCATCAAAAAAAAATGTATGGGAAATCTCAACAACAATGTCTTTTTCCAGAAACAATGTCTGATTGATCAAGCTACATGTAGTGTATATTCACAAAGTTCCACTTCCAGTATTGCTCTGGTGCTGCCGTAAATTCCGCCGGATTTCCGTCACCTTCCTCTTTCTTTGTGTCAACTACTTTTGAACATACACATGTTCCAACAAAACAAGTTCCTCCCGGGGCTGACAGCATCACTTAACTTTGGTTGGATTTGACTCTGATTTTACTTGCATGAATCAATCTACACAGGAATGTGTCCTGATACTCTTAATTATTGGTTTGCAGACTTGCTACAGCTTAATTTGTTTTGTGCTTTCTTAATAACTTTCACATTATTAAATATAAATTATTTGTACTAAGAGAATATTGAAGCACATAATTTAGTACTTTGCATGCATTAGTCGGGCTTTTTTCTTGTGCCAGGTTTCTGTTTTCTTGTGCTGTTATTGGTATTAAAATACCATCATAAAAAAAATCGATACCCGTCCATCTTCCTGCAAACAGAACCAGAGGAATATTAATATACACCACCAATTGTTTGTCTTTATGTCGTCTTGTGTTGTGGCAATGAAAATACAAGCTTTGAAGTCCCTGGCAGGATCTATATTAGAGAAGTTGTTTACTGCCACACTATAAGTTCTTGGGTTTAGTCCTCCATAAGGGGAAACTCCACCACGTCAAGGACACTCGGCACATTTCAGGGACTGCTTATGCTCCCGTCTCGATTCACACGGAGCCATCACAACGTTTCTAAGCGTACTGTTCTCAATGCTAATCTGAGCCACCTGAAGCCATCCATGGCAATGTGGCTAGTTATTTAGTATGCACCTCTACAGTAACGCAGGGATTTATAGGGGCCAAAAGATGTGGAAACAGCATGAACAGAAGGCCAGGTCGAATGTGTGTTCACCACTGGGTTCGCCTCTCTCCTGGGGGGGTACAGTTTAATGTCCTGCTGTGAATAATGCATCCTTGTTTCCTTGTTCTGCAAGAGGTCCGTCGATGGAGCGAGCCTTGAGATAGGGTCTACAGGTATTTACATTTAAAGCGCCGCCTGCTTTCTGTACGTGATCAGACGCACTTGACGAGGATAAGAATAATAAAGTAAAAGACATGAAGACTGGAAATGTCTCGGTGGCCTCTAAGCGTTGATATGTTTCTACTGCAGTGTTATCTTATGTCTAACCATCTGGTATATAAAAAAAAAAAACTCATCTCGTCTTTTAAACTTAAAAAGGACAAAATGCCTTTGAGGCTGAATCACATTTTGTCATTATTTCCGTCTGTGATGTCTCAGGCTAAAGAAGTGATGCTTGTCCTTGTCTCTGTTGTTAAAGTTGTGATTAATTACTGAATTCTGGGTCATTGCTGAGTATCCTGTTTCAATCTGTCAGTTGGGTACAATTTTGAGTCATTCATTTGTGCCAGCACGGAAGATTTCAGAATTCTGCTTATCTGACAGATGGAATAAAGTACAGCACATATTTTTTTTAACAATTCAAATCATTTTATTGCAGACCTGTTGCTCATAGCAGAAAAAGTTAAGAGATAAAATAGCCATTACAGCTTTTCATGGTTATCTAAAATATATATACTGTATATTGCCTAATATGAATTCTTGTATCATTTTAAAAGGATTTTGTAGCACTAAACGGGTGTACAGTTTCCCCAGAATTGTTCATTGTCACTCTTTAAAAGGAGCAGTGACCTTTCTATGAAAAACTACTAAGGGGCCCATTTGACCATCGGCCAGACAATCTTGGCTCAGACACTGCAGTATGTAGAGTGATCAGAACAGGTTTTACTGAACTGTTTTACATCCTTACACTTTCTGTAATGACATCCCTGTGTCACTTTTACTCAAGTCGCCATTGGAGCTTGGGAAATTTTACATGTCAATTATAATAGAAACAGTGGCTTGGCACTTAACGTTATTCTATAAATGACACCACTCCTAATAATCTTATCTTATTATGTGACTGAAGCAGGTTTGGTGTCAGTGACAACTCAATCATCAACACGTTCACAACTTAATCTCATCTACAGGGATGTGATGAAGGTGTTTTCTTATGCATCTTCGCTAATATGACTATAATTGTGGTATGACATGCATTGTCGCTGTCAGGCGGAAACCTCATATCTCTAAAACATCTAAAGAACTGAAAAAGAAAAAAACGGACAAGTTATATGCTGGATCTATGACATTACTTGTTTGGTTTTTAAAGGTTTCCATAAGCGAGCCAGACGTTTGAGGTCTTTAAACAATTTCTTAATAATTAGATTTACACATTAGTTATGTCCAGTGGTAAAAAGTAACTAACTACATAATTTTAAGGGAACTTTCTTCAAATATTGTACTTTTTACTGCACTACAAATCCACAAAATATACAAAATATAAATCAACTAACAAATGATGTATTATTATAGATGAAGCTACCCAGCAGGATATAAAGTCATTATAATTAGCCCCACCTTTGCCAGCTGCAACATTAAAGTGATGAATACATTAATGCAACACTAATTATAATCCAATAACATAAAATATTCTGATATAGGCCATTATATTATTATACTGCATAATGAGTACTTTTACTTTTGGTAAGTCAAAAACATTTTGATGAATATACTTTTGTACTTCTACTTGTAATTTTACACTGTGGTATTTGAACTTTTACTTAAGTAAGTATATCTGAGGACTTCTTCCACCTCTGGTTATGGTGTACTGGCGTTATGGCCCTTATTTCATGACAGTGAGATGTTTTTGTTCAGGTCACTGTGGTCAGTGATGAGCTAACGTGTCTTTGTGCCCATTACAAATTCTCGTCAATGCGGCTGTGTTTTGAAGACAAATTCCTACACAGCAGCACATTGATTTTGATGCGAGCCCAAATTTGGTCCCATATCCTGCAATCCTTTTCTAATCTTCAAAATCTAATCCAATTGGCTAGCGTAACCCAGGTCTGCCTCTCAGTGACAGCAAGGAACAGTCATGTGGGACGGCCAAAACCCTGCGGGGAGGCAGGCAGGGAGAGCGTTTTATCTGAAAAAGATTACTGAAGGCAGGCGTGCCCTCTCTCCTCAGCTGCCACGGCGCCCTCGCTTTGATCCTAACTCCCTCTGAATGGTAATCACCTGGGAAAAGGTCCCAATTATCTCCCTGAAACTCTCCCGAGGTACAGTGTCCCTGTCGCTCTCCCAGCCTTGGATTAGACACAGACACACAGATACAGACAGGCACAGAGACACCTACATACTGTTTATGTGCAAGCACTATCACACATACTTGAATGCTAAAATTCCATCGACTGCGTTCCTTCACCAAGCCCTAGTCTCGCATTGCCAGCTCTATCTCCACAGCGCTGTGGAGTAAGGTCTGGCTACATCACACATACATTCTGGGAAAGAAGAAAAAAAAAGCTCTGGGTTGTTTGCATTTCTTCAAACCAATCACAATCGTTTTGGGCGGCGCTAATCTCCGAACCCAGCGACGGTGGCTCTGCAAAATCTCAAAAGTCTCAGGAAGGAACTTGTTTTGGTGGAACATTTGCACCCCGCAAAAGAAAACACCACGTACAATATTAAATGAATACAGTACAGTAATGTGAGCTTTTTAAATTAGCTGGATACATGGTTAAATGTCTCAATGTATCATGACATTTTCAGCGTGTAGCTTGCTAGCTCAATCGATTGAAGTTTGAGAACAACACACAGAGAGCGGAAGGTGAGGGACATCCATGTGTCAGGCAATTATCCTGGAAATGTACTTCCGTTGATCCAGACTACCGAACCCCTGACCCAAACCTTACAGGAATACTTTAACATAGGCTATTTATATACTAATAATACTAATACTTTTCACATTTTGTGAAATACCCTTGTTTGCTGCCTTACCACGAGTTAAAGGGGAAGGTAAATGTCATCTTTGCGTTCAGTTGAGAGATTGATCCAGGTTGTGTTTGGTCTAGTTTAGCAAAAACACTGGACTGCATCCAACAAAATGAAAAATATGCTTTCATTCAGCTTTTATTTTCATGTTGCAGCCTGTTAGCTAATGATCAACATCCATTAAACATATTTCTGCTAAGCTAACCACATCTTCGAGCTATGCACTAACCTTAGAAAAGGTAAAGCCTATTAAGTGTATAATTATCATTGTCACAGTATAACTGTCACCTTATCCCCAGCCTGTAATGGTAGCCTTAACTGGTTAATTGTATATTTACTTGTCCCAACATTTAAAGGTCCCATGACATGGTGCTCTTTGCTTTTATACAGACCTTAGTGGTCCCCTAATACTGTATCTGAAGTCTCTTTTATATATACCTTAGTGGTCCCCTAATACTGTATCTGAAGTCTCTTTTATATAGACCTTAGTGGTCCACTAATACTGTATCTGAAGTCTCTTTTATATAGACCTTAGTGGTCCACTAATACTGTATCTGAAGTCTCTTTCCCGAAATTCAGCCTTGGTGCAGAATTACAGCCACTAGAGCCAGTCCCACAATGAGCTTTCCTTAGGATGTGCCATTTCTGTGTCTGTAGCTATTGAGGAGGAGAGAGGGGGGGCAAAGTGGAGGGTGGGGGTGTGGCCTTGACCAACTGCCGCTTTGATCGTTTGAAAGCCATGATGTCTCTCTCTCATGGGTGGGCCAAATTCTCTGGGCGGGCAAAGCAGAGAAAGAGGAGGTAACCTTGCTCCTTATGACCTCATAAGGAGAAGATTCCAGATCGGCCCATCTGAGCTTTCATTTTCTCAAAGGCAGAGCAGGATACCCAGGGCTCGGTTTACACCTATCACCATTTCTAGCCACTGGGGGACCATAGGCAGGCTGGGGGAATTCATATTAATGTTAAAAAACCTCATAAAGTGACATTTTCATGCCATGGGACATTTAATGTATAATGTTAAAGCCATCACATTTACTTCGGGCCGAGACACTATTTGAGAATTGTTGATCAAGATTTCATGTCTGTCCTTTCCAAGCTGACAAAATTACATATTTGCTTGTTTGTTGTAAAAAGTGATATATAAATAGGTATCATGTTATTAACCTCAAACTTTAGCCTTTTTTCGCATTTTCTTTTCATTAAATCCAAATCCTTATCACCAACCAAAAATGCAATTACCAGAAATATGGACTCACTCTGCAAACATGCCCTCAATCTGAAGGTCTAAGACATACCTGTTCTCAGAAGGATAGTAAAAGAAGAACACACACACACACACACACACACACACACACACACACACACACACACACAGTACAGATAAAGTCAGACACATACAGTACACCCAGGAAACACACACAGACCTGACACAGCACAGCAAGAAAAGCATATCTTCACATGAACGGTGTCCTTTCACATACTCACACAGCAGGTCACGGTGAAACATCTTCTGCCTTGACTAACCAGAAAATGACATGTTGTTTTCAAATACAGGTATCTCACCTCATCAAAGCACTGCCGTTGAAAGCGAACGGTCTGACCGGTCTGAGCATGGGTCAGCGGGTGGTTGCGTTAGTAAGGGGGGTAAATTATATGAGATCTAATTTTATGCAGGAGGTACGGAGATGCTATCGGTGATAGTGTAGTGGAGAATGGTTGAGTGAGATATAAGACTTTGCCTTGTCTTTGAGGGATGGCTGATTATTACTGGGCAGCAGATCAGAGGAGAGAGAGAGAGAGAAAGTAGAATGGATGGATTGATAGTTGGGTAGATAAATGGGTATGGCTGGGTAGGTACGTGGACACTAGATGGATGGTGTGTGGGCACGGCTATATCTGGGCGGTCGCACTTTACATAACAGAGGCTTTTCACTGCAGAATCTCAGGAAGAGATAAAAACACAATTCCAGCGGGCAAGGAGATGTGTGATCGGCCGGGTGTTTCGCCGTCGATAAACGTTTTCCTGACAAAACGTTACAAATCTCTACACAGCCAAAGGCCTCCGAAAAACGTCTGTTGCACCATTGCCTGGTACATCGGGGACAAGGCTTTTCCCTGAGTCATTTCTCATAATGTGATTTTCGCCCTTGAAAACATAATCACACCCTTAAAATAAGGCTCGCAGTAAACTAATCCCCTCCAGTGCGCCTCAGTGCTGCGGTGAGATAAAATTTAAAAAAAAAAAAGCATTGAATCACTCATCCTTTATTTATGACCGTGTTAATTGTCCTTGCCTTTTCAACAGTATCATGATAATCCCAAATAAGCTGGAATGCATCAACATTTTCACAGGAAAAAAAGAAGCTTAAAAACATGGATTTACCCTTAACCTCATAAGGGACCAGATGCTTGGCCCAAACCTTTAGAGGCTAAAAGCTGGTAATTGATTTTCCAAATTCAGCACCCTGAAGCGGATACTTCAGTTCTTTCAGTTGATTAAAACGTGATAGAAATGAACTTCTACTTGTCATTTTACAGTTTGCAGTATGTTTCTCCAGCAAAAATGACAACTATACCTCTCACTTAAAGGGAAACTTTGCCGATTTCAATCTAGCTCTGTGTCAACTTTGTGTGGGCAATGTGTTAAGATGAAGGGTGTGTTGCTTCCCTCCAAAGAGCACGGAGCAGCCAAGCTCCTTGCGCTGCAGCCACAGAGCTGAAGCCACACACCATTCATCTAAACACACTGCCATGAAACAGAGCTAGATTTAAATCAGCAAAGAAAATCTTTAAATCTAAAAGGAATGCATGAAAATTATAACCATTTTCCCCACTACTTACCTACCATATGATTCAAATCTAAAAGTTATAAGATTTGTCTGGCAACCCTGACTGTCTCTCTACAATTTTGTAGCAATCTTTCAAGTAGATCTTGAAATATTTCCCCTAAAATAAGTGTACGATTTTGACTTGCTAGTGGCGCTTAATAAAAAGTCAGGGGATCACCAAAGTTATTAGGATTCATCATCTTGTCAACAATTCCATAGCAATCCATCCAATGGTGGACAAGACATTTTTGACTAAAAGCCCCAAATTTCAAACTGATGGTGGTCCATAGAGGAAAAGTCAGGGGATCACCAAAGTCAGTGGGATTCATCATCTGAGTATCAGCAATGTCTGCATAAAAATCTCATGGCAATCCATCAAACAGTTCAGATATTTGAGTCTGGACCAAAGTAGTGGACCAACCGGCAGCAAGACAGACAGACAATGCCAGCTAGCATTGCTAAAAATGGCAAAATATAAAAACGGTCTCATCCTAAAGCTACTTCAGCTTTCAGACATATATTGCAGTCACTAACAGTTGGTTTGCTCTTTGCGTTGGTGCTACAGTACCACTCATTACCTCAAACTGTGGCTTCCTGACAACGTAAGAGCTGCAATCTCAAAAAAATATACCATCAACAAAACTATGCTCCAGTTTTTCATGTTGTGTTTTTCAATTCAAGCAGTCAATTTTCTGTATATATGCAGTGCCAGATGTTGGTTACCATTTTCTGTAGTCTGCATGATTGCTGGGGCCGTGGACTCTAAATGACAAGCATCTGCTCACTTTAAAGGATTTTGAGTCTATTTCTGATGTGAGAACTTAATTGTGATTTTTGTTTTTCTCCCAGCATGTCAATAAAAGCTGTCCATAGAGCTGTACTTGGAAAATGTGACTTTGTGTTCTATACGTGTGAGCCAATGCAAAACAGTCCAAAATACATGCTTGCTAGCCTAGAAATCTAGACGCACCCTAGCGGCAGCAAATGTAATTTGCAGCCAGGGGGTCTAGCAACTCTCCGTTGGCTTGCGAGCTGGAAAAGCCAAACTCTGGCCGTGCCAATCACATTGTGTATAGAGTCGGTGGGCGGGCTTATGGCTGCTGCTGCTGGGAAAAGTGGTCTTTCGAATCTGCTTTGGCTGCGACTCTGGAAGACTTGGAGTTAAGCTTTTCTTTGAGAAAAGAACAAAGAACGGCACTGAAGTCATTCTTAAAAAAAGGAAGATGGGTTTGGAGTTTTGCCGACCGGATACGGCAAAAGTTTAATCTATCAACTAGCTCCGCTACCTTCTTCGTTGCTCTGGTTGGTTGTAGCACTGTCCTATTGCGTGCAGAGAGAATTTGAAAGACAACCATTTATCCCGCCCCTCGGATTGAGCTTCGTCAATGGTGAGTTCCCAGACCCAACATCTTGATGTGGGTCTGGCTTGTCAGGCTACATGCTTGCTACAGCAGAGCCACATTACCTGACTTTCCTTTATTCTAAATCGCACAGGAGAGAGCAGAATAAAAAAAAAAGCAAAGGGAGCCCTTCAACATTATGCCAACAAACAACAACAATTCATACAACTTGTGAAATGAAAGCTATCAGAGAAATGACAAAGTTAGAACATTGTTGGGTCATTTATATGAACTAACTACATGAAGTTATCTATAGCATTAAAAGATTTTTAAAAAAAAGTAATAAAAAAAAATAGATATTCCGTATAGTTTTTTACAAGATACAACACTGTTTGGTCTTCTTCTGTACATATGTAGCACTTTCTATACAAGAATGGCAGGGCTTTCCAAGAAATGTCAGAGATAGAATACATTCAGATCCAAAGGATGATGATCTAATATTTACAGTATATTTGTCTGTCTCTACAAAAGGTGGTTAGATAAGAGAGAAGAGATTGCAGCCTCTGGTCAGATTAGTCATTCCAGTTCTAGTGAATGGACCTGTACCAGTGTAAACAAATGAGTATGAGTAGGTATAAATCAATGGAGGTGAATCATTACACAGAAAATCATTACGTTTTCTGGCACATATAGGTTTCTAAATATACCAATAAATGAATCCATGTTTGGGTTTGTCTTGATGTGATGGCTATGTTTTAGCATGGGTTTAAAAATCAATGAATCCAGCAGAACTGAATAAGCATATAATTCAAAATCAGCTGAAGCAAAAGAAAGACATTTCATGTGAACGTATATAAAATTACCATTTGCTGCTTAAACATTCTTTAGTTTTACAGTCAGATCTCAGTTTGTAAAAGAAAATCCTTTAGTGACAACTGTTAGAAATACAAAATAATGAGACTTACTCATACAAAACACAAATCCTTGTATTTTATAATCAATGGTGTAATCAGAGTACCTTGTAATTCCCTGTTGTTGGCATTACACTCTATCTAGAACCACATGACAGCCAGAGAGAGTGCTGCTATGGGAGATGTCTGTCAGTGATATAATAGACTGTCAGTTTGCTTTCTGCAGTTGTTGGAGGGTGGTTTCCCTGCGGAGGAGGCGTGATGGTGCACATTCTGCGTATAGCTGGCAGCACTGGCCTTGTTAGCTGTTACCTGATGCCTCTGTTGTATGTCTCTATTGCAATTCCCCTCCCTTCAGATCAGCTTATCCAGCCTGTGATCACACAGTGGGCAAAAAGGAATCCTTGGAATCTTACATACACACACATGATCATAAAGGCAAATAAAATATGCATGAAAACACGTGACTATTTCTTCATGTGCTCATATGCTAATGCAAACATCATAGAGGATCTCATATGCTGCAGATGAATATGCATGCATACTGCATATGCACAAAAGCACACACGCTCACATATTTCCCCTAAAACAAGTGAAGATTTTGACTTGCTAGTGGCGCTAGATAAAAAGTCAGGGGATCACCAAAGTTATTAGGATTCATCATCTTGTCAACAATTCCATGCCAATCCATCCAATGGTTGACAAGCCATTTTTGCCTAAAAGCCCCAAATTTCAAACTGATGGTAGTCCACAGAGGAAAAGTCAGGGGATCACCCAAGTCAGTGGGATTCATCATCTGGTTATCAGCAATGTCTGTATAAAAATCTCATGGCAATCCATCAAACAGTTCAGATATTTCAGTCTGGAACAAAGTAGTGGACCAACCGGCAGCAAGACAGACAGACAATGACAGCTAGCATTGCGAAAAATTGCAAAATATAAAAAACGGTCTCATCCTAAAGCTACTTCAGCTTTCAGACATATATGATTGTTAGCTGTTACCTGATGCCTCTGTTGTATGTCTCTATTGTAATTCCCCTCCCTTCAAATCAGCTTATCCAGCCTGTGATCACACAGTGGGCAAAAAGGAATCCTTGGAATCTTACATACACACATTATCATAAAGGCAAATAAAATATGCATGAAAACACGTGAATATTTCTTCATGTGCTCATATGCTAATGCAAACATCACAGAGGATCTCATATGCTGCATATTAACATGCATGCATACTGCATATGCACAAAAGCAAACAAGCTCACATACAATATGCATGATTGCACCATACACACTGCTCTTATAATTTTCGTCTTGTGCTCAGGACGACTGCTGGATGCTCTTTTGTATCCATTACAGTATTGATTTTGAAGTGTTGGAAACACTGGGGGGAGTCACAATTGCAGGTCCCTGTGTTCTTGAAAACAAACAGATACACTTGTTTTCAGAGCACCGGGTAGGTTGCTGCTCTGTTGTGCTTCTGTTTGGCTTGACCCAGCTGTCTGAGAGCAGGGCGCCCAGCCAGAGCACACCTGCCCTCTGAACCCACGGACAGCAAGGCTAGAACCAATCACAGTCCCTCAATGCATCGTTAGTAAACGTACTGACCTTTACATCGAAATACAAACAACTTATTCAGGTCAAGTCCCCTTAAAGGCGTATGCACTGCGTTGGATTAAAAGCAGTGACAGGATGATGGATAATACACATACGCGAGCTGGCCAAGACTCCGTTCGTTAACCAGTGTTCCTCGCCTCTGGGTAGAGGTAGACTGTCGGCATGGAGATGCCCTATTTCTGTGGGAAATAGGGAGGACGGAGAGGCAACAGACAGAAAAAAGGGAAGCCTTGGATGTTATCACCTTGATAACAGTGGGGGCTGGGGACGGGGCATATTAATGTGAAGAGTAAAACAGTAGGCTGTTGGTTTAACAGAGATTTACCACCCTGGCAGAGCACCTGACCCCCTCCAACAGCCCCCAAATGAGCCGCTCTAATTGGACTGACCAGTGCAGCCTCTGCCAGACTGCAGCCCAGGAGGACCGAGAAGAAAAGAAGTAAGGAAGAAAAAGGAGGAGGAGGAGGAGGAGGAGGAGATTACAGAGGGAGGGTAGTAGCAGGAGATGCTGTCTGGCTGCAGATGAGCTCCAGTTACAAGAGCTGTTAGCCACCCTGTTAAACTGCTCTTCTTATCTTAACACCAGGAAATGGATCCCTAAACTCCTTTGTTTAAATCGGATTCTGGAGGAAGAAATCATTACATGAGAAATGTGTCTCAAGAACGCTGCCGCTTTATCCTTAAGTCCTAACATGGCGTGGAACTTATCTCCACGAGGGCTGTTTTCTGGCTTTGAGAAGTTGTTGAGAGGGCATTGATGCGAGTCAGATTTTTAACTTTTTAACTGCGGCACAGCTTTCTGAGCGTTTGATTTCCCTGTTTAGCAAAGGTGAAAGATCACATTGGGGTGACAATGTGTTAAAATGTAAATGATCGGTTTCTATCACTATGCGAGAAATAGCAAATCTTGCTTCACTGTGTCAATGAATGTGAGACCCTGCGATGTCAAACAAAACTGCTTTTTTCTGAACATTTTGAGTGTTTGAATAGTTTGATACACTATTTTATTCATTTGGAAGATGGTCCAATGTTATGTATTTTGCAGTCTCTACTGCCAACAAACTGTATCATTATAAGAACTAATAACTGTAAAGCCGACAGGCATCACCAGACACTAAATTGTAATTCAGAGGCCGACAAGTATCTGGGTGAGCCATATGTGTCTAATAGTTCACTGCTTTAGCCTAAAACTGAAACCAGTCAGTTACAAAACATCCAGATTACAGTGACAAATTACAGTAAGGACACCACAAACTGGGACAGCCACGAGCTGCTATTTACTCTGAATGGGACCCGGAAATGCAGCCAAGAGGAGCCCACTGAGCTACAGAGACTCCAAAGGTACCCAGGGACACTACAGGAGAAAGTTGAGACAGGCTTATCTTTATGCAGATGTCTTCTGACGCAATACAAGCCTCGTTAAAAACCAAATCCCAGAGTTGTTCACTACTTCGCTCCACTAGTGAAGTGGGGACAGCTTCCAGCACAGGTACATGACTGCAATGGTGATCAAGTTTGCCAGCTCAGACGTTATTGTTGCACTAAAACAGCTTCAACAGCGTATACCACGTTTAAAAAAAAGGCCGCAAACAAAGCTTTTTCTGTACTCAGGAAAAAAATCTGTACAGGGAAACAGGAAATGTACTAGGTACCGTGCAGTACGATCCCCAAAGTCATTAGGTTATATTATCTGGGTGTCATTGATATGTGTACCAAATGTCATTGAAATCAACCCACAGGCTGTTGAGACATTTCACAAAACAACACAAATGGGAATGCCACTGTGGCGCTACAGTAGACAAAAAGTCAGGGGATCCCCAAAGTCAGGAGAATTCATCCTCCAGGGATCATGAAAGTCTGTACCAAATTCCATGGCAATCTATGTAATATTTGTTGAGATATTTCAGTCTGGACCAAAGTAGTGTAGCAACCAATAGACTAATATGGCTATCTGGAGAGCCTTGCTTGCTCAAAAGACACTGTGGCACATCACATCCACCCGGAGACACTGACATGAATGAGCTGAGAACACAGACTGCACAGACTGTTTCACTGGAATTTTCTATTTCTTGTGCAGACAAAAATGTACATGTGTGCTATCAGATCAGTTTGAAAGCTACTATTCCAAAAAAGCACAAAAACTGTTTTAAGGAGACTATAAAGTAGGCACATGCTATGAGTTTACAGGGGTAGTTCAGTGAACAATCCATTTCAATCAATTGTTTTTTAATCCCACCATCAAAGCTTTATACACTCATGGTGGAACATTAGTCTTGAGCGGATGTAGTTCTCAAGTTGATATTGTACAGAAAGACTTTTGTGATTACAGGGTTGAAACTAGGCGCAAAACAAAAAAAATGAATTGAAGTGTTTTAAAACAGAGAGTCACTGTGGATAGAGATTTATTAAGATGAAGCCTTATCTGTTCTACGGGACAAACGACTAACAATACTTCAGAAAACAATGTCAGCGTGGGTTGGCTTTGAAGTTCTAAAATTTTGGTTTGGTTTCCATCTCGATCAGGCTCCTTAACGCCACAGCTTTAAAATCCCAAAGGGAGGGTTTTTAATATGTTCATCTCTGCTTTACTAAAAAAAAAAAAAAAAAAAAAAAAATGGCTTTAAATGTTTTGAAAAACAGAGCTCTTATTTCACAGTGTGCGAGCTGAGGATACGGCTGGAAGCACTGATGACATCCACTTGTGAAGAAACTTGGAACTTCCCCATTCTTACCAGACATTTCAACGTTAGCGTTTCTTTTGTGCCTCAGCTGTCAACACATTACACAGAAAAATTCTTAAAGCTAGCTGACAACTAGGCAACAAGAAAGACTGGTAGCAATGTCCACAGGTTCCTGAATGGGCCATTTGGATCTGTAAAACTCTAATAGCTACGCCTGAAACTTGTACCCGGCAGCCAGTAAACCACTAAGCGCTGTCTTGTATTCATTAGTGGGTCGTTTTCTGAAGTCTCTGGCTGGGGGCCGGGTTGGGCTGTACGGCTGGCGAGTGACAGTTAGGTGACAAGGCCTTCATCATCATCATGGGCACGTCCCAATCCACTCAGTGTGTGTTGTGCAGCCCAGATCTGTCCCAGCCGTCTCACTGCTTCTCAACTGTGACTTGGTAGCGAATCCAGCGCCAGACGTGATAAATATTCCATCTGCTGAGAGGCCGTTTCCCTCCCTGAGCCCCTGCAGAATGAGCCATGAAAAGACCAGCTTGTCTGCTTTTTGTCTCTGTGTGTGTGTGCTTTTTCCTCAGAGCCTTGTCCCCGTCTCTGTCTTTAAGCGTGTCAATCTATCTCGTCTGCCTGCTCTTCTGGGCACTTTCTGTCCTCCTGTCTGTCCCCTCTGTCAGTCTTTCTGCATGTCCACCTCCCTGTCTGTCAGCTCTCTTGTCCATAAACCTGCCTACTGGTTTGTTTCATTTTCCTCCCCGAGGTATATCAGCCTGTCTAGATGTCTGTTTGAATACACTATGAGCATTTGTCTCACATATTTGTCCAGCCTCAATAATATGGAAATCTGAATGTTATCTGAAGTGAATATCTGCTTTCCTTTGTGCAGTGAATAAAAATAGTCCCTCTGTCTTATGACTTTGCCCTCACTTCTCTCCCACTTTATTATGAGGCACTTTTTGAGGGACACACGATTATTTATTACATCTATATTCTCTGCACTGTCGCTCTGACCCTTGAGGTCCCTACTTTTGATGGCTTGTCATGTTGTTGATTGAAGAATTTAAGCGTATTTGGCTGAGAAAAGCTCACCCAAAGTCACTGTGGATAGAATTGTCAGCTAAAACGTCTCTGACGTGTCCTCTGTATGACTTCTTATCATTTGCCTGCTAGTTTACCTGTTGGCATGCCTAGTCTGTCTATGCAATGTCCACTGTGCTTCTCATTCGTCTCATTCGCTCAATCGCCTGCACGCCATGCCTGCATACAGTATTTGGCATATTTTTTGAAAATTGGCCCAAGCAGCCAGCGGCGAAATCTAAAAGACAAAGCAGGTTTCCCCAGAGAATCAGCTCCACCTCGTGCACGTTATCATTGAGCAGTCGCAAGATATGCAGCAGCGAGAGCAGGGACACAGTATGGCTCCGAGTTGATACCTCTGGGCAGGTGACCGTCAGCGCTCTCACTGTAAATCCTTACATTCCTATGGTGTGCACGCTATCTCAATGTGACAGAGAGCCCAAGCTTTGATAGCGACTTCTATTCAAAGTTTAATGATTTCCAAGGCTCAGACTAAGTCCTTGGATGGATCTGTGGCCCTTACTTGTCCTCACACTCCTGATCTTGATGTACTGGGGGGCTCAAGGAGGAAATGTAGCACAAAAGTGGCACTTTGGGTGGGAAGATTTGACTCAGTGAGCTGTGGGGGTGACAAAAGTTGATTCAGTAACGCCCGGCCTGGAGGGATTAGATGTTTTCACAACCTCTGCGGTTAACTGGGTTTCACCTGACCAGTTTTATTGCAAAAGGAGATTTCTGCCATTTATGAAATGTGATTCCAAGTTTTTTTTTTTTTTTAAAGGAGCAATAGGTAGTATTTTCACTGCCCCATAGACTAAAATGTCTATGTAATACCTGCAGGGGATTAATAATGTTGGTGGAGACATGTAGGAGGCGTCCAATCAGTGTTTTTGCTAATACTTGTAGTTATGAGAAAACTATAAATAGTATAGAATATTGCTGAAGTGTCTTCAGACACAGAACCAAAAGCCCTATAAAATACCCATTTTTCCTCAAGGCATTAACATTTCCCTTCTTTTCATTTGTGTCTTGGTGGAGGTGGTCGTAACTAAGTACATGTACTCGAGTACTGTATTAAGAACAGGATGACTTAAACACCTTTACTGTTGAAATATAAGTATACATTTCACTGATAATGGCTGTGTTCTTTGTTAAAATGTAGTTAGTGATGGAGTACTCTTAGCTACTTTTGAATGATTAATGTTAAATACTTCTTCCACTACTGGTGGAGTTTAAAAAAAATACTGTTTGCTCACTCATAGGAGTCTAAGTCTGTATTTACCATAGACTGTATAAAGGAAGTGGGCACAGCCAGCGCACCCATTGGTATTTGGACTACCGTTTTGAAGCCTTGCGTTTGGTATTTCGGTTGTTGCCATCTTGTTTTTTTGCGACCAGAAGCGGCCGGGTGTGACCATATTTGGACGAGAGGGACTATGGTTAACTGCTCCTCAGATCTCTGCAGGGTAAATCCAGACCGCTAGCTAGACTATCTGTCCAATCTGAGTTTTCTGTTGCACGACTGAACGTACACGTTCCACCAAAACAAGTTCCTCCCCGAGGCTATTTTGCAGCCACACCGTGGCTCCGTCCAGCACTGAGTGCCGACCATGACGATTGTGATTGGTTTAAAGAAATGCCAATAAACCAGAGCACGTTTTTCTTCCATCCCGGAATGCTGTGTGGACTAGCCAGGTCTGGCAATGCGAGACTAGACAACACTTGATACAAACTAGCTTGTATAAAGTATACCACGGCCTTTAGCCAATCACGCTTAGTTAAGGGATTCTGCTTTGCCAACAGTAGCAAATATCTCTTTCTCTGTCTGCTAATGAACACTGTAAATATCAAAGTTAATGAAGATAAATATAATGTGGTAACCATGCCTGGGCAACTTTACAGACAGCATAATCTACATTTCAGAGATGAAAAACAATAGTAGTAAGCTTTCACTTCACTTGTGCTTGCATTCTTCTTATGGCTTTCCAAACACTGTCTCAGGTAAGTGCTTTTTATAATACTCCACCAGACTACACATTCAAGTCTGCATAAAGATATCAGCATGCATGAGTGACTTGCTCAATTTCGGCAATGGGAGAGCGATTGCTTAATGCACTCAGTGCCGCTGAGAGCTCTGGTGCCTTAGATTGCTTCAGAGTCAGTTACAAGACAACAAAAGGTTTTTGTAACAAGAGTGTGTCTTTAATTATTCAAAAATGACAAATAAGTACTCTTTGGTGCCCACCATCCCTGCACCCTCCACAAAAGACATCAGGGAGATGTCATTAGACTTTAAATTCACAGTAGTGCTGTGCCGGGTGGTAAAAAACCTTTCATCATATCAGTGTCTCGGTTTCTGTCCAAGTGTCTGTTAGCCTCCATTAAACACAAGAACCAGGGATCATGCTGGCTGCTAGGAACAAGAGGAGAGGGAAATGGCCACTTTTAACTTTCTGTTTGAACTCAAAACAGCCAAATTTGGGGTAATATCTAAGAATGTAGCTCAATTTGCTTTGAAACATAGAGATTTATGATACAACTGTTATCCATAAGGTGCTTTACATCAATAAGCACAGATTCCAAAGGTACAGCCATATTTTACTCCTATTAGTGGTCTCATTTTAAAAGTAAAACTCTTGCACTGTTTTCTTATAATAAAGTATTGGTAATGGCCATAATGATCAAACTTTTATATGCAGCTCTGCGTGCTCCTGCACTTAATAAGATGGCCTCCTGCAGCAAGGTTTGCCATATAATAAAGAAAGAAAGAAGATAACACTCATTCTTTCAAAATGACTGTTGGTGAACAACTAAAGCAAAATGTGTTTGTTTTTTCAACTTACACCAGTAGATAAAACGCTTTGGAACGGTTTCCAAAATGCATATGTGGCAATTTGGAAATAAAATCCTCAAGCAGAATATTGTGCATCGGAGGCGAGTAGGCAGCTGAGTTGCAGAGTGCAGTCTGTGTTTTCATACTGAAGAATAAGCAGGAAGAGGGAGGAAGACTTCAAAGCAGCATTTTTGTACCACCAGAGTATTCCATGGATAATAGACTTAAGGGGAAGATTTATCAAACAGCACACTTGAAGACTCTTATGTGAGATGTGAGCGAGAGAGAGTTTGAGTGTGGCAGAGATGTGTGTGTGTGTGCGTGTGTGTGTGTGTGTGTGTGTGTAATGTCTATGTTTAAGAGTGTGTGCTTTCAGTGTTGGCATGCCTGCCTGCCAGTGCATGTGTTTTCTAGGTGCGATTAAGACCGAAGGCAGGTTCACGGGTGCCATCTTTCGTTCCAAATCTGTGAAGTGAATATGCTAATGAGCGACCTGCCTGCCCACGCAAACGCAAACACACACACACCACCTCGCTCACAAGCCGTCCACCTACAAACAGACTCACCGAGAGCCGTGGGGAACAGCTTATTTATTCAAACCTCTCCTATTGATCTCTGCCAACTTTAATACGCGTTGAATAATTTCCATCATCCCACCCAGGGCCCTATCAGTCACAGTGAACCATAGTGAAAAAGCATTAGGTGCGCACTCATGCCACATCATCAAGCTGCTAACGTCAACATTTGAATTGACGCGATGATTAAGCGTGGCCGACTGGTTGCGCTTGGTAGAATAATGGCCTAATACTTATCAATATTAAGCAGGGGGCCTTTCCTATTACAGCCTCACAGCAAAGTCATTAATTGTGCCGTGTTCATGAAAAATATGCAAATTTGGCATTGACATTCTGATATGAAAATGGTGTCACTTTTTTTTTTTTTTAATAATGAAGAGTGGAGATTACACACGTGCTTGTAGATGGAGCTACACAAGAGGTGTGCAAAGGGGAAATACTGACTCCAGAATTGTATTAAAAATTCATTATTGGTTTATTGTATTTTCTAATTAAAGTCTCAAAATAAGACAAAAGAACAAAAGAGCCAATACCATTTAACGCCGTCCAATTCTCCATTTTAATCTGCTCCTCACACAGATTTAGGAGTACAATTTAGTCGACGGCGTTGCAATATTTTTATTATTTAAAATCTTTCCATGCTTCAGCCGCAGTCAGCCTCGTTACCAAAACAACTTAACTCGTGTTTAATCAGATCGGAAATTGACAACATAAGCAAAAAAAAACAAACTATTTTGACTTAAAAGAAAACTTATACCCCTATATCTAGTTTTCAGGAACTTTTTAGCCACATGTGACGGTCATCATATATGGATGAAGGTTTCTGAATAAATTGTTCAGAGCACAACTTGAAGACCGTGACAAGTGATTGAGAGCTCAGCGCTCAGTGTAAGAAGCTAAGATAAATAAGTTAAATAGGTAAGATAAATAGGTTTTCAGGGCCTTCAAAAACACACTATGAATGGAGACACTATGAAACATTCTACTTTGGTTAGAGCTGCAAGATTCAGGATGAAATGAGAATCACTGTTCTTCTCACGAAGAATTAGGATAGCAGTTTACATTCTATGCACATTGCTTTTATGTCAGCTTGTTCAAGTCTATGCATAGTGCTCTATGGTTTACCTGACTGCAGGACAAATTTCCCCTTGGGGACAACAACCACTCCCTTTAATCCCATGCCTGTGAAGGTTTATCACGTATAACAAAGTGCTAATATGTTCAAGCCGTTTCTGTGGCTTTAACAGCTTTCGCTAGTTATTTGCTGTGTTGTTTGAAGTGTTGCTGTTTTTTTGTTTTTTTTTTATGAATGTATGGTGTTAACTTCCAGAGCTGCAAATACGACACATTTGTGCTTTTGACTGTCGTCGCTGTCTTTGAATCCTACAAATTTCCATGCAATGTAGTGTGACTCTAGCACAATGTCTTTGTCAGGATTTCTTTTTGTTGTTCTTCAAAAGCTTTTCCGTAATGTCCATCTTTAGTCCAAACCTCGTATTTTACATAAATACAAATGTAGGTGATGATTTAGGAAAGAAGGAAAAAGTGATCTGACTAGCCAAAAAAAAAAAAAAAGAAGGGTAAATGTAGAGAAAGGTCATAGAGACACAGAGAGAGAGAGAGAGAGAGAGAAAAAAAAAAAAAAAAGAGAAACAAAGAAGTTTTAAGGTGGAGGAGAGTAAAGGTGAGAAGAAGAATGATCGCGCCAAGGCTTAATTACAGGTCTGTCCCCTGTTCTCCAGGTCAGACAGTGATTCACAGCCAATGGAGAAGCAGTCGTGTGTGTGTGTGTGTGTGTGTGTGTGTGTGTGTGTGTGTGTGTGTGTGTGTGTGTGTGTGTGTGTGTGTGTGTGTGTGTGTAGCAGTGTTTCGGAGGGGTGGGCAAGCAGCCACCAGCTGCACAGACAGTCCATAACCTTATCACTGCTAGGAGGGTCACAGATATGGACTCACACTGTAAATAATATCATTGTGAGGGGACAGAGGGAGAGACGGGGTGGGAAGAAAACAAGGAGAAAGAATTAAGAAAGATAGATAGACAGAGAGGCCACGTGAGAGAAAAAGAGAGCGAAAAGTTAAAGGTGATGAGAAATACAACTTCATATCCATCTGATCAGAGAGAGAAGAAATGTACTATATATTTCAGTGGGTATCACCGGATAAAAACATTTTCCTAACATTTGAATTTATAATTGTGCCTCGCTGATGGACTGTACAAGCCTCAGTAAGCCTGAACTCATCTTCTGTAAGGGTCTTCTCTTTTTCTCTCTTTTTTTTTTTAACATGTTTGTCCGTTTATTTCCATTGCTTAATTTTTTTTACCGTTATTTATCTTTTTTTATTTTATAAGGATTACTTTCCCTGTTGCTTCAATGATCCTTAAGACAACTTTATGTGCGTGAGTTTTGGTTTCTTCCAATTGTGTACACATGCTCCCCTTTTCCACTGGTTCCATGATGGTCTCTGCTTTTGCAGAGCTGTCATTGCGCCACATGTACACTGTTTATCTTAACATGAACGGTAATGCGACGGTAAGGCGACCAAGAGGGACAACGCCATTTTTAAACGTTTGACTGTATCGAGCTTTCTGGATTTTAATAGCTGGTTTTGTAACGTAAGAGTTTCTGTGGTTTCCACTTCTCTTCCACGTCTACTTTCCTGTTTTTGACCTAGATAGCAACCTTACATCTGTTTACATGCACTTAGCGTAAATGAGAAACCAGTTTTTCGTGATAGGAAAAGTGGATTAGACCACCCTGATTTCCCCAGCTAGGTTTCTCGGGGGGAAACTCCATAGCTTGATAACGTGTACGCGTAACTGGGTTTCTAATCATGTTTCTACAGCAGGGTCTTCAATCCTAAAATGACAAAGCTATGCTTCCAAAATATGTTTTGAGTAGGGGAAAAATCTGATTACGGATCTGCCACATGTATACACACATTTACAGTAACCAGGTTACTACAGAGCATGAAACAATCTGGCATTTTGCCATGTGAATCTTAATCAAAATCTTAGTTAAAATGCACCATTTAATTATTAATGTCTTCAGCTAAGTGTCAAGCTATTTAACAAACACAATCAAGTAAATTCAACAAATTACCCAAGTGAATAAAATCACCTTTTATCTTTCTGATGGCTCTAAGTCAAGAACATGCTTTGTTAATTTATGGGCGTACTCAGTGTTCGTTTGTTTGCACAAATTATCAAATTAGACTTGCAAAACAATGAAAGAAAAGGAACAAATAAACCAAAACAAGGAGGCCGACTGTTTCATGTCAAATTAATCATATGAGGCCATTAGATCCATGTCATGTGGAAGTGATGACATCGTGGGAATAAATCAAAATAAATATTAGCTTCTCCTGTGGTTGTATACAGGATCTGTAGTAACTGTGTTCCTTAAAATAAAAACATGGGTAAAGAGGATTAAGGTGAATTTACCCCCCATTGTCCCTGCTCGTAACTGCAACCACCCACGGTTTTACTCGCACAAAAAACATGCTGATTCTAGAGGAGCGGAGATGCTTGTTTCCTCATGTCAGGTCCTACACTCCCACCGTGACATTTCCTCTACCATGGATACAGGATTATGTATGTACACTTGCAGCATAAGGAGGCTCGATAATCACCAAGGTTGCATCTGTTAAGACTTTTTTGCAGTTCTGAGATTAATGGGCTGGAGGTGCATGTGGCAGTAAAACCAGCAGGGGAGCTTTACCATATATATCCAAGCAAAAGGCTCGTTTCTGAAATAAACACACCACGTCATTTTGTGTATCGCAGAGAAAACGTGTATTTGTGCAAAGTCTTTGTTGTTGTTGTAACCATAGAAGGAAAAAATAAACATCATATAACTCACCTAACAAATGGATCTCAATGCCAACTTTCCATTCATGTGACACAAAAGCACTACAATTGCAGTCCTGGCCCAACAATGAACACTATGCACAATGGATGTTCTGTTAGTCTGTGCATTGAATGCAGCATGCGTGATGCTTCTGCAGAGTGGAAATGAAAAGCCATTTTGTTGCCTGTGTCACGCTGTGACTCCTTCTTGGCAGCTATTTAAAACGTATGTCTGTATGATTCTTTGTTTATTTCCATGTTTATGATTTGTAGAACATGCTGTATGCATGCAATCACACATGTGTCTATTAAGTGTGTGTAGGCCTAAGATGGTGTTCCTATAAACAGTGTCGCCGGCAGCTGTAATCCTGAACACAGCGTGCGTTTTTTCCAATGATTTTGTACAGTTGGGAGTTCTGGATTAGTGGAGCCAGTCTATCATCTCCATCTGTCTGCCGATCACGGGAATGCATGGTACATGCTTGGTCAGTGTCCAGGTTGGTGTTTGATGGAGCAGATAATCAACTGGTTAATGCGTGAACTTTACTCTTGTTTGACTACAGATATGACTACATTATTTTGACCATGAGTGTGTGTGTGTGTGTGTTTCTGCGTGTGGCTGGCTGTGTGTATTTGGCCTTCTGATGACTTTTATGACTCTTGACTCGCAAATATGAGCAACTGTACATACAGCAGCGCCTTTACTTTCTCTGTAGGCTTAGTTCCTTCGGAACCAGTGGCCAGATTATTTCTCTGTTTTATAACTCTGCACAGCCTAGCTGAGTAGCCTATCTACTAAACTTAAAACTAAATAATACAATCAACTCAAAGTTTGCGCTACAATGGCAATCAGACTTGCTAACAGCATCACCTCTGACTCCATGCATGTTTTAAGTTGCCTGCCTGCCTTCTGACGGGCCATTTAGAGTCCCTTCGTCTAGATACAACAGGTTTAAGAACTCTTTTATACATCAATCTATCCTGTTGCTAAACCAAAATCTGTGTGCTGCCAATTAAGATCTAGTGTTTCTACTCTATGTTTAATTGTTGTCTATGTGTGTATTTTTCTTTTTTTTTTTTACTTCTTTTGACCGGAGCTGCTCGGGAACGCAAAATGAATTTCGGTGTGAACTGACAATAAAGTTGTATCATATCGTATGAGCGCTGCAGTGGTGAATGTACAAACCGGGCCTGTTGGCTGGTATTTGAAATGTGTGCAGTAAGCCAATCAGAGTTTTATAGTGGTCGGGGACTGGTAAAATTGGTCCAAAAAAAAATACATGAATCAATCTCTCTCAGTCTTGCTCACTTGCTAAGCAGACGGCGTATGTGCAAGGGAACCTACCTACAAGCCGGCGGGCTCTTCTCGTGCGTACTATGAAATAGAATCCTGCCGCCGCCACTGACTATGAGTGTTTGTCTGTGCACCTTTGGGAGTGGTTTATGTATTTGTGTTTACCTTACATTTCTTGGAATTAAGTCATTCAGCATGTAAAAAGCATAAAAAAATGACTAATTGACTAAAGAAATCTGAGTTGACTAAGGCCAAAACGATTGCTTAGTCGACGAATCAACTGAGAGGGGGCAGCCCTGTAAATATCAAAACCCAAAGCACACATGGAGGCCGGCATGAGTGTATCAGCAGAGTAATGGTGACAAGTGTCAAGTTGCAATAGCTGCATTGTAAACCTGAGTGAATATTATTGGATGTTACCAGTCAGCTGGTAGCCAATCAGCTGGTAAAAGAAGCAGCTACTAAAATCAACTTTTGCAAGGGCAACTTTAAGGGCTCAACCTGAACTAGAATTACAATTTGGAGCTGATATTGAACCATCATACAAGAAAAAAAATCTCAGGCAAAAGATTCAGGATATTGATTCCTTTATGGCCAGTAGCCTCAATGACCCAGAATGCAACAGTCACAGTATACTTGGCAATTGTTAGGGTGTAACTTCACTTCTTCTTAACTGGAGAAACTTGCTCCATTATTGCCATTATCATTCTCTAACTACACATGCAACAAATAGTCAGACTAGTTCACTGGAGGGTGTTGGAAGGCATTGTGGGTAAAGTAGTAAATCACTCACTGAAGTGAGAAAGAAGTTGAGTCAGGTTGAGAAAAAAATAAATAATTCTAACAGTTATAGTTACAAGTAATTCCTGGATGCCCCTGAAAATCCCCGATGGATTTGTTAACTGTGTAAGAGTGTCTGTGGGGGTAATGCTGTGATTAAGGGCACCTTGACAGCCCTTAAGTGAAGGTAGAGAATTCCTAATTTGTGCTCCGTCTCCAGAGCTGCCCATGGAGTTGAACCTGCAAACTTATAATCACAGAAAATCTGCCGCTGTAAGCCGCCACGCTACCGCTGCTACGCTATACATTCCATTTATTCCTTTTTTATTTCCCCTTGAAAGCCTATAGAGGATATAATGGGAAGTGAAAAACACTGTGCAGAATGACACAGAGCTCCAATTAAGGTCTTTACATTCTGTTAAATGGAACTGAGAGTGGGAAATCAATTATCTGAAATTAGCACTTATTGCTAACTACCCTGCTCACTGTTAGGACTGCATGTGAGAGCAGAACAGCGGGAAGATGCCTTTTTAAGTGTCAGCAAGGCTTTGTCATTTCGGAATCAAACCTCGCATGGTTTAAACCGAGCAGCTGAGTGGTGGGAAATAAAGAAAGATGTCAAAGATCAAATGAGCTGCGGTATAAATAAGAGGGAAGGTGAAGATTAACGCCCAGAGGCGCCGTTTCCGTTGTGTTTGATGATGCTGACAGACATACTGTACTAGAGTTCTACAAATGTTTAAAGAAAAAGCTACAGCAGGTCCACGGCTATGCTCTGAACGAAAAGAAGAAAAAAAAAGGTGAGGGGAAAAAGAAAAGGGGAATAACCACTCACCATATATATTCTGCAGGGAGAAAAATGTTTGAAAGAGTGCTGTGGGAAAGCATTAGAGCATTAGTTCCACTAGGGATAGAAAACAGACGTTCGCTCCCCTAATCTGAGACTTCCTGCTGCCTCAGCTCAGCTTCATTCTCTTTTCTGAGATCCCTCCCAGAGCAGCGCATAAAGGAAAAAATAAAAAATAAATAAATAAATAAAAAGTTGAAGGCGGAAGTGAAGAGGTGAGAAGGTAAGGATGGGGTCCCTCACTCAGAACTGAGATCTCACCTTGATCAATCTTTCATCGCTGTCTCCTGGCAGCGGCCTCTCTCTCTCTCTCTCTCTCTCTCTCTCTCTCTCTCTCTCTCTCTCTCTCACACACCCCCTCCACTTCGACTCCCATCGTTCTATGGACCTGGAGACCTGGAGAAATCACTCAGGTGCTGTGTTTACAGACCCACCTGCCATTTCGCTATCTGCCACTCTCTATAATAGCATAGCAACAGATATCTGGCCGCTGCTGCAACGCTTAGAGGAAACCCATAAAAGCAAACTTTGAGCGGCGTGCATACAATGCACAGCCTTCTGTATATATATATATATATATTTATACACATGGCAGATTCTAAAAACAAAGCTCATAAAGTATTCAGTTTAACTTACTGTGAGTCTGTGAGTGGTTCAGTGGTGCTGACAGCAACTTTAACAGGATCTGTTGTAATAAGTTAATTAATCTTGTCTACTTTCTCTCAACTCTCCCTTTATTCATCTGACACTTGCTCCGTGTCTTGTTCACCCCCCCCGCGTCACTTTATAATCCCTCTTGCACTCAAATCTCTCGTTGCATCCCTTCTTCTCCCATGCTGAACTCTCCCTCCGTGTGTCCTCTCTTCTCTATTTCTGTCTCTCCGTATTTCTCACAGACAGGAGTATTAGGAATGAGGGCCAGCGGGGCTATTTCTCAAGGGGCCCCCGAGACAAGAAACACAATGCAGCGCTTACACACTGCACTCTTCACAGATGCCCCATACAACAACAGTGTTCCCAAACTATCCATCTGTAACTACCCCGGTCATAAAAGAGTCCACGCTTCTTACCGATGTCCATAATCACATTTATTCTTCACAGAAATATCACGGAACACCGTGAAAACTGGCAGACCAAATAGTTTCAAGCACCATTACTCCCAGTCTCTCAATTCAACATGTACAACAACTTATACTCGTATAACAACAATATATACATGTATTTGTCTGTCATTATAATCAAAGTGTAAGAGTGCTTAATAAGATAACTTTCTTACTTAAACAAATATTACCGTGTTCGTCTAGTAGACCAGCAGTAGAACAATAGATGGGAGCTTAAAGGTTCGCCATTCACGGCCGCTACTTAAAACTCATTCATTATCATCGAGTCACGAGTCTGACTCACAAAGTATACCGAAATTACAATAAACAAGATGTACTATAATTGCATGACAATGAAAGTACTTGGCAATCATAAAGATCGTGCAAATTGCCTTCCGGCTTTGTCACGGCAAAGTGTTCGAACACTTATCGGCGTCAGCTACACCGGCTCCTGCCACTGTGTCGCTTGAGTTAGAGCTGGAGTTTTAACACCAGCGATCTTCAGACCAGGTGACGGGGAGGGCGGGGGGGTGTGAGACCTTTGGGAGACGAGGGGACTAAACACAGGAAGCTGCCGCCGTGTTCGCAAACACTACTTGCTGTTAATGAAACTCACTGAGCAAAGAGACAAAAACTGTGCCGGCTACAGGTAACATCTATTTGATGAAGCGTGCAGTGGGCAGAGGTAACTAAATCACACACATGGTTTGGTTGCAAAGGTAATTCCAAATGGGTTTATCTAAGAGAAACCGGATAAAAGAAGTTCGAAAGAGAAGCTCATGAATAAATATAAGCAACGCGCTAAGTATTTTTGAGGAATAAACATGTTTTTCCTCATTTGTAAAGGCCCATTAGATATCAAGTCACATGTGCAAAGCATGCTTAACATGTACTGGCCTTACACTCATATCAAATAGGAACCCACCACTAGTAATTATTGCTGTTGATATTGTAAAGATTTCCCAGCGGGTCAGATACAGCTTCATCTCCTCGGGTGGATTGTTTTTCTCAGTGTTTTGTCTGGTAAACATCGCCAACAAAACGGATTCCATGAGGGGTAATTACAGCGACCGCCAGAAACAAATCAGCGTAGCCAGCAGTGAGATGTACTGATTTAACAAAGCAGGATATCAAAGCCAGCAGACCTGGGTGCAATAAAGTGGTAATTGAGGACAGTGGGAGATTGCAGGGCAAAGAAATGGTACCAGTTCATTGCTTTTACTGAGCAATGTAGACATAGACCATTACTTTGGTGGTCATTACACAAAATGATTCAGATGCAATATTGTCAGTTCAAGAGACATCTGTCTGCATGTGGAAGTCAGCTTTTAAAATTCAAAAAGCAGACTCAAACAAAGGGTAAAAATGCTGATTTGTTGATCCATTTCAGGCTGTGTTAACAGCTCAGCTTTTGCTAACAGCGTCAGTAATGAATGTAGCCACGGTTTGAGGGAGATGTCGGGCTTTCAGCCACTCGTCGGACAGCTGTGTAAAGCCCTGGTTGGCTAATACCTCTCCACCTTTGCACAGGTTTATGGCCACGGATCAGCAGGCTCAGTAACAAGGCTGACAGAGGCTTCTAACAAGTCAGGAGACAGGCAAACAGATGAACCTGCAGGCGCCCCCCGAAGAGAGCGGCGAGGGGAGGAAGGGGGTTAAGGATAAATGGGACTCATCCAGTCAAGCGCAGCTCAACATGCTAGCCCATCTCAATGGGCCCTTAATGACTGGGCAGGGGATCAGTGACTCTGGTCGGAGGATTCGGCAGGCAGGGAGAGGAAATTTCAGCAGTCCTGTTCAGGATACGTGGCAGGGCAACGGGGAGCGCAGAGGAACGCTGAGCCGGATCGCTGCTTTCAAAAAACAGAAATGTCAGATGTGAACAAGAAAATCATTCACACATGCATGTCTGTCTGTATGTGCACAAACACACATGGACACCATAACAGTGCCTGGATAAAGTAGAACCACATCAGACAAAACGGTAAGGACAGTTCAGCTAAATAGTTTGGCGATTTTGCTATCACTGACTGGCAGAACATTTAACTAATGCGGAGTCAATGAAAGCGTTTCCATTTGCTGTTTGAAACACCCGGTGTCAAGCAGCTGTTTCCAGCCGTCAGTCAAAATTGGTTTCTTCTAAGAGCCTCTGCCTCGTTTTGATTTCGGGCCAGAAAATATAACATTTTAGTTTGTGCAGACTTTTCATCACTAAACCATTTCACGCAATAAACTGGGTAGTTAACGTGAGCAGAGGCAGCCACCATGGTGCCACATACAGAAAACTGAGGAGAAAAAAGGAGGTCTAAATCTGGACCTCCCCATGAATCCTGTTTTTCTCGACCATCCTTCCAATAAAGACGTGATGCCAAAAAAGCAATAACAACTAAACTAAATAAAAATTCTCCGTAAGAATTTAGAATCTATATTATGCTACTTTATATTGGACAGTACTCCACTATATGTCGGGAGGAAATGGTTTAAGTATCTAATATTTCACAAAAAAAGCAAAGATTAGAAAACAAATCCAAAAAAATCTATACGTACTGTGTATAATAGTACTTTGTTTGTTTCTTCTTCCCTACCCCATTAATCATCTCACAACCCCCTCAGATTTATCTTGTCTGGGATCCCAGTCTGGGACCCACTGGACTAAACACCCAAACTGCAAATAACAGTAGTTATAACCAGCTCAACGTCAACAAGTAAAGAGTCTTTCCTCCACCACTGGGTACATTTAGCACCAAAGGTGAAGACACAGCTGCCAGTCTGTTCCGCCTTCATCAACTGTTTTCCAGTGAATGTATTAATATCAACCTGCAAGATGGATTGTGAAGAACCACTAAAACCAGCTTTATCAAATAACATGCACCTTCACCATTTTAAGGTAAAAAGAAACACAATACTACTTAGGCAATGGAGGAAAAGCTGATTAAAGCATTACTAAGCAAATTGGCCACATCTGCATATTTATCTTCACAGAACAAATGGGGAAGTAAGAATGGAAACTCTGGAATCCTTTGAGGGATTCTAGAAGACAAAACAGACCACACCCTAGTAGCATATTTTTCTGCCATACAATGATCAAATCTTGCAGACCATGTCTTTAAAATGAGACACAAACAGACACTGCATGGTTCACATCACAATGATTTAAGAAGAAGCCCTTATCACTAGGAGCAAAATATCATCAAACTGTAAATAGCAGGAGGGTGGATTTATCATTTAGAGGAGCCGCAGAGAGGTGCAACAGTCAAAATGTGTGTTCACATATTTCCATATGCTTCCTTCCATCCCTAAGTGTAAAAGTCTTCCTGAGAGGCAGGAAAGGTTATAAATATCCTCAGCCTAGTCGTGTTGATTAGCCGCCATCCTTTCTTGTCCCAGTGGTTGCATTATTCGCAGTTTAACAGCTTTAACAGTAGCTAAGTTTGCAAATTGATAACGGGAGGAATTGAACCAACATTATTGCAGTACTTGAATAAGTAATAATAAAAATGGGACCGGAGGGGTGACGGTGCCCACAGATGCCAGGGATCTCATTCATTCTGGTTGTCACGACGAGCCGCACTACAGCCTCAATAAAACCTTCGCCGCGCCTCAACCATCTATCATGGCTATGGCACTGGCACATTCTTGGCTCACTGTCTAAGGCCAGCCTCTTGGTCTTGTAATGTGTTTTAAACTCTTAGCCCCCCCCCCTCCGCTCAGGAGTATAAATACAACACAACTCCCAGAGCACCGGAGTACTGGTACACTGTGTAAGTCCTTAAACGTTATTGATGGGAGCTGAAACCTCATGAACCCCGTCAAGTCTGGGGTTCACTGAGGAGCATTCTTCTGTGGCTCGATGGCTTTCATCCAATCTAGTGGTTATCAAGATCGGATGGCATCTTGTTCCACGGTGTCAACATGTAACCCTGGGTTTGTCCCGGCAGCTGACAGGGGAGGAGGGGCTTCTGGGGGACATTATAAGCTGCCCTGTGGGATGGGCTGACAATAGCCAATCTGCTGCAGCGCCATCCAAGTTCTACTTTACTTCCTCTGCTGTCTTTTTGGGAGACCGTGTCCATTTCCATTACCTTATTCAAGATACCATCGAGTACTATCGGAGTAAGTCAAGTGGCTCTGACCCTCAGAGGCTATCTGCTCCTAATCCCTCATCTCCTGGACAGCAGCGCTATTAAAGAGAGTGGAAAAGCTTCAAAAAAGTGCCTGAGCTTTGATAGTGTTTGATGCCAAGAAAACCCCCAAAAGCTGTGTTTCATGTGGCTACTCGATCGCTGGTGAAAAATTTAATACCTGACCATCTGGGGGATAGATGATGCGGTGGATTATCAAATAATTGAAATGTGTAAAAGGTCACCAGCGTGTTGGTGAGTGACCTCAAGATCAACGGCAGCGGGATGGGTCACACTTCAGTAGGAGGGCCCCAAGCCATGGAGGGCGAGGATCCAGGATCACGCGGAATTGAACCTAAAGATGAGACGTGCTGTGACCGAGGGGACGCAAGGCCAGCCAGCAGCCGTCTGGAAAAGACTTCCAATATTTTCCCTTACTCTCTTTGGTTTTCTTCCTCTCCTCTCTTCTATCTCTCAGTGCCCCCCCCTTCACCCCCTCACTCCGTCGTTTGATCTCTCCTTGGCCCAAAGTCACGAGGCAGACGGGTTTTATATCTTATATTCACTGTTCCACATGAGAGAGCATGTCTTAGAAAAAAACTCTTCTCAAAATAAATGAGGCTCTCTGAAGGCAAACGCAGACGGGGTCCGTGCTGACACTGGCCATCGCAGCAGGCATCAGTAATTCGATTTGAAGAAAAAAATCTAAGTAAGTGTGTGTGTGTGTGTGTGTGTGTGTGTGTGTGTGTTTGTCTGTGTGTGTGTGGGCGCGTGCATCTATTTGTGGTTTGAGGTGGAGATGGTGTGTAACTGCAGTCTATCTTTCTCTCACTTCTGTTCCAAAGGTCCGATTGGATTAGGATTTAGGATTTGCGCCACGCTGCTTGCAAGTGTTAGTAAAAAAAAAGATAAAAATCAACGAGACTGGGACTGGCGGACTGTAATACCACAAGGATCTGTAATGGATAAGACCAGAGGGAAATATTTTCAATTTTCAAAAAGAGATGAAAATCACTGTAGCAGTGGATGCCAGTGTTAATTGGCCGGAGAAGCTGCTACAGCACAAAGGGCTGTGTGAGTGTTATCAATATTTTCGAGAAACCCTCTGAGCGATTAACGCTGCGCGGTTGCAAGCGGCCACTTTCTAAATGAACCGGCTGTCTCACTCAACGAGCATATAAAAAAAAGAAAAAAATCAATACTCTATTAACTGTCTATTGTTCCAAATAAGAGGCACCGAAAGGGCTTTGGTCAATATATTGCCACCGTCATCATCTTTAAAACGCAGGCTTTGACTGGGATTGACTGGCACACCAACATACACCCACGACGTAATTGGAATTCACTCATAGGAAGACAAAGAGAGGCGGCGCTCCTTGTCACTGACAGGATGCCGTGAGGCCTGGGGAAATTGAATTCACATCGAGGGGGATTTAATTAGACCACTTTGTACCTTTCATTGCCGCTGACTCATATTTACATTCATTCCTGTGTTACTAAGCTCCCTTACCTTAGTTTCATTGGCTCGACTAATCTTCAGGTCTCATTCATTTAAAAAAAAAAAAGAAGAAAAAAAGAAAAATGAGCATGCGACATGTTCAGACATCAGGGTTTCATCTATTTAATGGCTCAGTTTTGGAGGAGAGTTTTATTTAACATACATAGAGACGCAACGCAAACGAGTCACAAGTTCAAACCCCACACGTCTAATGTGTCCATTCCTGTAGGAGAGATGAGAGAGATACTGCAACACAAATCTGTGATCCCACTGGCGAAATGTGAACATGTGCCAGATGAAACTGGAAAGAAAAAAAAAAAGCAACTCATTTCTTATTACATTGTGTGTAGCATGTCAATCACGACCCTCTAAAATCCCCTTTGAAATAAATCCAAAAAAAAAAATGTATTTAGATGTGCTGGAACAAAAAGACCTTGAAGGCAGGATTTATCAGCTTAGCTAAAGGGAGATGATCCACTGAGCGGAGATAGGAAGGGGTTGCCCCGTCTTATTCTGAGCTTAACTGGAGCCCCGCAAAAAGCTGGATATGATAGTCACATGCAATCCATCCCGAGGCGTGTAGGACATGAATGTATTGATAGTTTAATAACACCAGTATAACTCTCACCCAACTCCCTCACTGCTAACGTCTACATGTATGTCAGGTTTCTCTATTAGCATTCTCCCCTATTTTATCCTCCAGAGTGCTACTTTTAAGCTCAAAGCTGGATGTTTGTTAGTAGTCCTGCCTTCCTGCCACTCATCTGGTGGAGTTTTTGTCCCTGCACCTGTCACTCGTCCCAATGAGTCAACTGATATATTTGTGGTCTGAATGTCCATGAGGCATTAAATCAACAAGGTGAAAAACGTATGATCCGATTAGCTTATCAATCAATATTTTTACGTTAACAATGGGTCAAGGTTCTTTATTTGGTCATGTGCACAACAAAAACAGAAGTAGTCGTTGGCAATGAAAATCTCAGGTTGCTTTCACACCTGAGCCGTTGGGTCCGTAAATACCGAACCCTGGGGCATTTCGTCTGATAGTCCGATTGGTTGAGGGTGGCGTGGAAGCTCATTCCAATTCTGGTGAGGACCAAACAACCGGACACTCTGTCTCTGTTCGCTTCAAAGACTTCAGTTCACTTTAGGTGAGAACGCAATCCAACCCAAATATAGCGAGTGAACCAAAAAAACTGCATTTACGAGCCTGCAATGTCATCCTTGCACAGAATGTAGCGACTTCTATATGATTTGAGGGATGATCCCTTTTTAAATCCATAACCTATTATGACCACACATATCTGGTCGTCTGTGTGACAACACATCATCCTGTCTCTCTCTCTCCTTCACTCGCTGTCTGTCAGCTGCTCATACAGTTCGCCGCCTTCTAAAATATTAGAAACACTGAAGCAGAACCAGACCCCCCAAGACGTCATAAATTTTGTGGTGCTCCATTATTTCTGAGACGAGGAAGTGTCGGCGAGTTTCACTCGGATATTCTGTCCAATAAGCAAGCGACCGTAAGACATTTGTTTACAATATTTGATTGCGTTTGAAAAAGTACAGTCTGAACACAAACTGAACCATATGAAAAATGCCACAATGTCGCAACTTCAACCCCAAATCGCACCGAATCTACCGAACTAAAGGTGTGAAGAGAGTAGACACCGCTAACCTCTAATTAAATCACTAATGACAAAACACACAAGTAAAAGCTAAATCTGAGTCTGAGATAAAAGAAGAAAAAAAATAGTGCAAGTTAAGATATAGGAAATATAAATATAAAACAAATAAAATATGAATGAATTATATAATAAATTTGCGTAGACAGTATTGCAAATGAATAAGACTGAATGTAAAAAGGAATGTAGTAATAGATACATGCATAATGAGGTGTAAGCAGTTCTTAAGTGACGGTGGGTCAAATGAGTAAGTGTAAGGTGAGGGGGATGCTCCTATTGACGAACCCCAACAAGAAAGATCAGCCCTCAGGTCTATAATTTAATTTGAATGCACTGCATACTGTAGCTGAGTGGTTAAAGCAGACTTTGCGTGATAAATATTCTGGCAAATGAGACAAACTGCCACACCATTGCTGCCAATAAACTGTTTTTTTTGAGGGGGGGGGAGGGGGGGGGGGGTTGTATCTTGGATCTTTATGAAATCTTGAACATCTTCCAATTTGTCTTGTTCTTTTTCTTCTGTTCGCCTGTTTTTCCCGTCTGCCTGGGTGAGGACGTGGAACATGTAAGACCCAAAGATATTATCAGCTGAGCAGCCCGTGACAGACTATGAACAGAAACCATGTAAGGGTGTTGAGCTGCAAACTCTTTCATTAGCCCTCATAAATGTTATCTGGCACATATCTGAGACTGGGTGGATTGCCCACTGCGATTTGGCCCGTTCTACACATCCCCATCCTTCTCCACCTCCCGTTGGCTTAGTCAGATGACAGCCTGGCACTGAACCTGACTCCCGAGTCCCAGTTTCACATTCTTCCTCTGTTTCTATCTCAACAGGCTGAGCCGAACGTCACCGCAGAAACTGCAGCTCTGATTAGAAACCAATTAGCTCCGTAGATCCCAGAGCTTCTGCAGAAGAGGCTGCAGGATGGATCTCGATTTGAGTCCTGCTCTGGACCAGGATCTCTGCTCCCCCTCGGCTCTCATTTGCTGGGAGTTGTCAAGGAAAAGTAAGCCGGCAGTAGGGCTGCACAGTAAAATGTTTTTTTTTATCGCATCGCGATATCAACTTGCGCAGTAAACATGTCACGAAAGGCTACGTTGAAATTATCCGTAGAATTAGTCATTCTTTTTGAGTGTTGCCTTTTATGTTCAATTCAGTGTTGAATTTGTTCAAATAAAGACCGTTAGAAATGATTTCCTTTCGTATGTCTAAAATTCAACAAGCAATGTTTTATCTTAGCAGAATACTGATGACAGCAGAAAGGCAGAACTGAGCACACTTTAATGACGACATTTTTTTATTTATTGCAACTAATATCGCGATATTCAACAAAGTTATGGCATAGTTTCCTCATATGTTGCAGTCCTAGTGGAAGGTGGAGGAGCTACTCCTTTAATATGACCTAGCCTGAATGTGAGCTGTGGCAGGCAGACATGCATAACGCTTGGCCCCAGTTTGTTCCTCTTATGTAATATAATAATCTTTTGGCTTTTGCACTGAAAAATACCTTTAAGTCAATTTTCATTGAAATAAACAGATTGTCAGAAAAAGCTGTAGTTGTTTACATATTTGAACACATTCATAATCCTCAAAGACAATCCTGCAGCAACAATAAGAATGTGTCTGGCGTACAGTAAAACAGGTTCTTTTTTACAAGGCGGTTCTGAGCCCAAATACAAATTGCTTTTCTGTCAAGTTCTAAGAAGCAGTCTATTTTAGGACCACATACACATTTCCAGACTGTTTTCTGTCTTCTCTTGTAAGACATTTTGAGCCGGCCGTTTTCTAACATAACATGCCATGACAAGGCATTTCTTGGCTAACTGACAGATGAGCCTACCCAGTCAATGTCTGCAAATATAAAGTCGAGAGGAGCTTTCCACGTTATGAATTTCTGAAAGTCCTCCATGCAAACAAAACAAGTAACATGAGCCAGTAGAAAACTCTTGCTGGTTAAACTGGGCTTATTGGACATTTTTAGGGGGTAACTAGTTTCAAAAGACAAACTGTAGACAGACAGAATACAAGTTCTAGTCAATTCTAGTCCTCACATATATAACCACTTCAAACATTCTACCAAAATAAAATCACGTAGTCTTCATGCCAGCGTTCCCATCTGGGTTAGGAAAACAAACATGGCAAACGTTAAATGATAGCTGCATATTTGTCCAGTTGCCACCTTCATCATCAGCTTAACGAAATGCAGTGTGTCCCAATTCCACACACTACTTCTGAGCATGCTCTGAAAAAGCAAAAAAATTAAGGACAGTGTACTCTAAACAGTCAGGTTACAAACTAAAAACGCTTGATTTTTGAGTGTGCTGTTGATGCAACACAATGCAATGCATACAAGAAATAGAGGAGCTGCTCAAAGCTGCAAAAAAAAAAAAAAGTCCAACTAATTATGAATGGGGGGTGAAACATCTCCAGGAACACACCAGAAAACTAACAGTAAAGTAGTAGTATTTTAGTAAGTCGCAGTCTGATAGATCACATACCGGTAGTATCATTATTTCACACATTGTATCATATTGCATCATTTCTTTTTAGTACAAAAGAGTGATGTTAATGTCTTGCATAATACTGTAAACAATTAGCAGAGACGCTTTAGAACCGAGACACCCCCCAACTTAGAATAATTTCTGTCCCTGCCATACCTCTTTAGGAGAGTAGCGGCAGGTATATTGATTCCAGTGGGAGAAGTGAACGTGAACACAGATTATGAGCGATTCTTTCGCCCCATAGTTACCAAAGTAAATATTGGACCCATTCTTCACAGACCACATATCTCCAGAACATTCTGACACTAAAATGGCAATTTTCAGACGGACACATCAGGAGAAAATGAACTTAGTTTGAGACCTGTTTCTCTCTCAGAAACAAACGTTTCATACAAATCTCTAGAGTATTTTTGCAATTAGTACGCAGTATGTAATTTAGACACGGCTATGGAATACACATTGTAACATAGGTAGAATATCGGTATCGGCTCTGATACTGCCTAAAACGCTGGTATCGGGAAGTACCCGGGTTTATGCACCAATCCGATACCACGTAATGGTATCGGGCCATCTCTAGTAGAAAATACACTTGACTGTACACCTGAGGGCATATCTCTTAGCAACAGGACAAAAAAGCCTTGAGGATTTTGGACATTTGGCTATAGGCACATGGTGTTTTGTTAAAGCAGCGTTCTATATCTTTGACTCAGTTATATGTTAAAGTCTCAAAAAAATAAATAAATAAACTATCATTACAAGAGAGGCCCAAACTGCGGCTCAGACAGACCTGTGACAGTCAGATGGCTGGAGTATGAGCGTGCAGCACTGGAACACGTGTGTGCTTAACGCATAGCATCATGTCAATGGAAGCCGAGGCCTCGTGATTGCCAGTGATTTCCTTTATGTCAGTTTCATCTATGCCAGATGAGAATATGATTGCCACCCCCAGCATCTCTCTCAGTAAAATAAAATGGTGGAGTAATAAGAGCCGTTATTGTATGGCTCTGGATAATGGTCCGCATTAGTTCCAATGAGACGCTGAACGTTCCATATACTTAAATACACAGTGACAGACACACTTAGAGGCTTTAAGTACTGCGAACACTTGATGAAGGTCCTTTAAGCATTGCTAGCTTGTTTCATTACCACTTGTCATTCTCGCTGCCAAACCAACTCTATGCTACCTTTTTCTCCTACTCACAAAACTTCTTCTTCTGATTAATTGCAGCCTTTTAGGCTTTCTCACAATCAGCCTGGACCATTTTGCAGCCTTTTCATTACAAAGTGAAACGTCTGGCTATGGAATACAGTGGCAGTAAATGCCGTATCCTTTCAGAAAGGCAGGGGCAGGGTAATTGTCTCTGTGGCATAATCGTCCCTCAACAAAAGCCAGTGGAAATGACAGGGTTTTAACATAATAAGAAGCACATCATTCTGGCTTCACCCCACAAAATCCTCCCTACCAGCAGCAGTGCTGCAGTTTGATTCCTCTATTCCAGGGAATGTTTATCTCCAACTTAGGGCCTCCATTTTGCTCTTTTCTCCACTGTCGATGGCCTGTAATTGCTTCCATCTGCTCTTCTTACATCCAGTATTACTTGTCCTGGCAGAGATAAAACCAGCACGACAGCAGAGAACAACGAGCTATAAATGTCTAGTCACCAATGAAAATCCGCAGCTATCTGACGTTATGTTACAACTTTTTTGTTAAGTCATTATGACAGTCAGAAAGGCAGTGTTCCTAAAAACTTTTTAGCCTAGGCATTATCTCAGTGAGGAGACAGTTGACAAATGAAATCAATAAATCAATCACACAAGATGGATTGAGTGCAGAGAACGATATCTGCAAATGTGAAGATCCTGGGTGTAGATTGGGTCGAGCCCTCTCTACCATCTCTACTTTTGGGATGTGGAGCAACAGGTGCTCTGTATAAACAACAAACAGCAATTTCAGCATAAATGAAATTCAAAAAGGGCCGCACAGTAAATCTGAGGCTCCAAACTGAGCCGACGCACCGGGGCTCTAAAGAGCAACTGAGACGCGCTACAGAGGATACATATCTCTCTCTGGAAGATGCCCAGAGACAGCTCCAGCCTCATGGAAAAAGTAAATCCCCTCTCTCGCTGTCACACGCGGCTTATTCGCATTCACATCCTCCTCTTCCCGCTATGTTTGCTCCTGTAATTCTCCGACACTATTCTCTCCCTTCCGTCTGTCAGAGCAACTTAGAGGTACAGAGAAGTACCCACTAAAAGAGAATTCAAGAAACTGTGCAACGCTGCACCAGCTTTCAGGCCCCGGTGTGAGTGAAGGTTGAGTATGAATTATACATGTGTTAGGGGGTGGTGGTGAGTGGGTGGGATTCAGATTTGTCAGAATAAATGCTTAAAGCGCATACTTGCAAAAACCCATAATATCTGTCACAATTCAAGGTTACAAAACATCCAAGGAGCAAATTATTCATTCCCATACAAAGCACAGTGATGAGCAGGGCTGGACTGGGACAAAAAATCGGCCCTGGCATTTTTGGGCCAGGCGGCCCACACCCACCGTGATTGGTCAGACAAATTCCCTGCAGACAGTCCTCTTAAAATATGCGTGCGTTCCATTAAATGAGTTGCCTAGTGTTCAGCGTTCATTTTGGATCCTTCAAGAGGGGACTCAAGACTTATCTGTTGATCTTACACTTAAATAATTCATTCATTCTTAGAGTTATGATTTGTATATTTATGGTATTTTTATAATTTTTTATTATTGATATTTGATATTGTATTGTCATTATTTTTATTATTACTATTTTGCTTAATATTGGCTTAGCAACTTTAAAAACAGTTTACTGTTAATTTTAACTATTGTAAGATTCATATTTTACATATAAGTATATATAAGTGTCTGCTAAATACAATAACCATAACTATAACCCTTCCTAAAAGCTACAATAAAGCTGAGAGTAGTATATGCCCTGGAAAAGAGCACCAAAACAAGAGAAGCTAATTAAGCTATTCAAGGAACACTGATGCTTATATCATCATTGATTTTATAGATCCACAGACTTTTCAGCTACCCAACAGGCCAACCGCTAGCATTTTCAATGTAAGCTTAAAGGGGTGATAGAATGCAAAACCGATTTTACCCTGTCATAGTTGAATAACGACAGTTCGGTGGGTAAATAGGACATACATAGAAGCTCAAAATCCCATTGACACCCTTTTACTATGAAAATTTCATATTTTGAAACTGCCGCTGAAAACGGGCGAATCCCAACAAAGCTGGAAGTTGACGTCAACCTCCCAAAAACGGAACCTTTGTCAGCCCATGGGTGTATTAAGAGAACGGTACGCCCCAACATTTACATAGGCTACACAACGACCTGAGATCAGTTAGTCTTCTGAATCTAGGTCCGCAGATCTCAGAAAATGTATACATTGTTCATATGCTATTTTACCATTAAATTCACTTCTGAGAATTTTTTGTCGCGAAATCAACTACTTAGAGGTCAAATATGGGCCGTTTTCCGAAAATTGATGTCTAATTGCAAATTTTGTCCGACTGTGTCCGAATTCAGAGGCTGGTGCTGCCTGTGTTGCTGCCTCGCCGCCTGGCCTGCCTTCCTCCACAGACCCCGGCTTGCTGTGAGCCCGATTGAGCTCCGGCACGGCTGCTGCAGCCCACAGCACCTCATACCCGCGCAAAGTCACCGTTTGGGCTGGTGGACTACTACCAAACACCGCTGCTCTGACAGAGCTCCAGGGCCTGCAACTCCCCTCTTCCTGCTAGCTAGCTAAATGCCCGGTGTATGTGAGTGAAAGCGCGGTCAGCGAGCTTGTTACGCCAGCATTCTCTTACCACAGATTCTAGTTAATCTTATAATGTGTGTAATTATAATGTGTTGAGTTATTTAAACAAACGATTGGGAAAATAACACGCGCTTGTCCATGAGTCTCATTGATAGAGCCTCGCGGCTGGATGGAGCTCTATCAATGAGAGCTAGCTAACCTCCTCTTAGAATTCCTCTGGAATTCAGAAATATTCATTAACTTGAAATCGGACACAGTTGTTAGCTTTATAAAAAATATAGTTAGATGTTGTATAAAGTGGGGCGAAATTCAAACTGTAAATATACTCCGAATTACGGCCAAAAATGAAGCTAACTAGCCGCAATCTGTACACATAGGATTGAAGGGACAGTCGCGAGCTACGAAACCCTTACAGCTCACAAATATTCATTAACTTGAAATCCGGACACCGTTGTTAGCTTTATAAAACATATAGTTATATGTTGTATAAGTGGCGGACGAAATTCAAACTGCAAATATACTCAAATTACGACCGAAAATGAAGCTAACTAGCCGCAATCTGTACACATAGGATTGAAGGGACAGTCGCGCTAACAAAACCCTTACAGCTCACAAATATTCATTAACTTGAAATCGGACACCGTTGTTAGCTTTATAAAACATATAGTTATATGTTGTATAAGTGGCGTGGCAATTCAAACTGTAAATATACTAAATTACGACCAAAAATGAAGCTAACTAGCCCGCAATCTGTACACATAGGATTGCAGGGACAGTCGCAGCTAACGAAACCCTTACAGCTCACAAATATTCATTAACTTGAAATCGGACACAGTTGTTAGCTTTATAAAACATATAGTTAGATGTTGTATAGGTGGCGTGCGAAATTCAAACTGTAAATATACTCAAATTACGACCACAAATGAAGCTAACTAGCCCGCAATCTGTACACATAGGATTGCAGGGACAGTCGCAGCTAACAAAACCCGTACAGCTCACAAATATTCATTAACTTGAAATCGGACACCGTTGTTAGCTTTATAAAACATATAGTTATATGTTGTATAGCTAAGTGGCGTGACATGTGTGTAACATTTGGTAAGAGATTGCTGGTGTAACAAGCTCGCTGACCGCGCTCTCACACACGGGCCATTTAGCTAGCAGGAAAAGAGGAGATGCAGGCCCTGGCGCTTTGTGAGGGCAGCGGCGTTTGGTAGTAGTCCACCAGCCCAAACGGTGACTTTGCGCGGGTATGAGGTGCTGTGGGCTGCAGCAGCCGTTCCGGAGCTCAATCGAGCTCACAGCAAGCCGGGGTCTGTGGAGGAAGGCAGGCCAGGCGGCGAGCCAGCAACACAGGCAGCTGAACTCCGACACACAGTTTTACCAAATTTGCAATTAGCCATCCATTTTTCGTAAAACGCCCCATATTTGAGCTTTATATCGTTGATTTCGCGCGCGCGATAAAAAGTCTCAGAAGTGAATTTGGTAAGGAAACATTGCAGTGTCTGGAATATGAGATTCTGTCGCGTTTCTAATGTATGTGTATTGGAGATTCGCTCAACCAATCAGCACACGACCTCTAATGCGTGTGTATGGCGAGTCGCTCAACCAATCAGTGCGCGTCTCTATGTGTGTGTACGGGGCTAAGGCTCAACCAAGCAGCGCGCAGCTCATCTAAATATTCATGACCATACCATATTTGGAAGAAAAGCTCTTGTTACAAATAGGGCCAAAACACAGGGATGCATAAGGGCCAATAAAATATCAACCAGGCCATTTTCAGCCCAACTAATGTTACATACCCCATTAGGAGACCATAAGGAACAGTGTGAAATACCCTATATAATCATTCTATCACCCCTTTAAGCTGTTAGGTTACCTGACAGCCACTAACTTTAATGTTACAGCCAAACTACTTGTTGTCGTTATGACGTGACACACTCGCGCGCACGAGCACACACACACACACACACATGCACACACACACAGCCTCCCTCCCTCCCTTCCTGAGAGTCTGTGTTAATTTGCCTACTCCTTACCACATCGTCATCTACTCTCTCTTCCATCTTTTCCTCACTCGCCTCCTCCTCGCCTTCTTCCCTGACATCGTTGTTTCTGCTTCTATAGCCAGCCACCTCTCCTCCTCTACTTCAGGTAATGCTGATGTTGAAGCAGCTACTACAGACCCAAACATGTCCGAAATTTTTGAGGAATCCGCCTGTAGATTCTTAATCTTTTTCTCCTCTAATTTCTCTGCACCTCCCTTGCACTTGGTGGTCGTTTGTCCATTTTAACGTGAATGCTAAACTTCCAGCATAACTATTACAGCTCACGTCTCAGGGCCGGGAGGCGTGGCCATAGTGGGATTCGTAAATTTGCGGCCCGGAGTGGGGAAGGGGGTTCCTGGATTTCATTGGGTCAGGCCAGTGCCAATAAAGAAAATTAACCAATGGGCCGCTGTGAGTTCTTTATGGGCCGGCCCGGCCAAAAATTAAAAAAAAGGCCTATTTATATCGGCGATTCGGCCCAAAAGTCCGTCGGCCCACCGGGAAAATGCCCGGTATGCCAGATGGCCAGTCCAGCCCTGGTGATGAGGCTGAATAACTGCTGAGAGCGACAGAAGGACTTGGGTTTGGATACACGGGAGGCCTTTCTCGGTGGGTGGGTGGGTGGGTGTGTGTTTGAATTTGTGTGGGGATGTTAATTAGGAAGCTACTTGATCGTCTGTCACTGTCCCTCTGCACTGTACTATCTGTCCTGTGAAACTCTCAAATATATAATTATATCCCCCAAAGTTACTGTACTCAAAAGACGATAAGTCATACTGATTCAAATGACTATGGGCTCATCTTGATACAAATAAATCCACATAAAACTTTTTTTTACAGAACTTTTTAGCCTCTTTTAGCTTCATTTTTGTTTTGTTTTAGTGCACATTTACAGGTCTGTTGTTAAAAAACTTAAAGTATTCAAAGACTTTGGGTACTCTACTTACTCACAACTTTATTATGCATGCGTTTCCCCCATATCAACTTATGCGTCTGGGATTTGTTTTAATTTTTTTTTATTTATTTTTAGGAGTTCATAAGTTTGCTCCTATTTTGGCTGTCAAGGTGATTTGGGTTGGATCCCTGGTTCAATAATGAGAAAATGTGAAATGATAAGGCTGTGGAATCGTTTTCTTAATATGTTAGATAACAGGACTAATAAAAAGGTGTTTCTCTGGGCCAAAGCCCAAAATTCTCCGTGGACTAATGAAAAGAAGTCCAATTACAACATATACTGTATATCGTACTAATTTAACCTGCAGCATGAACACAATCAGAAGTAAGTTCCTTGTAAGAACTGAAGAATAATGGTCAAAAGAAATTTTTTCAAAACCCAAACTACATACTTAAAATATTCAAATCAAACATTATTATGGTCTTGAACTTTGTGTTACAGCACATTTATCGAGAAGTCAGAGGTGGTTGGTAGCTCCGTTGAGAACAGGAATCCTTCCCTCTTGCCCTTGAAGTTGGTAGATTTAAAAACATCCAAGAAGATACAGTTGTGCGAACTATGTGAATTAGGAGAAGTTGAGAATGAATCACATTTTCTTTTGTATTGTCCTTATTATGCTGAGTTAAGAACACTCATCTTACATGAAATGTCTGTCCAAAATCCTGAAAGGCTCTTGTGTACTAGTGTTAATTTTGTCACCTATTTTTAATTTAGTCTTAGTCTTGTGCCAAACATTTTTGTTAGTCAAGTTTTAGTCGACTAAAAGTCTCATCATTTTAGTCTAGTTTTAGTCAAAAGAGAAGTCAAGGTATCTTAGTCGAGTTTTAGTCGACTAAAAGTCTCGCCATTTTAGTCAAGTTTTAGTCAAACCATTTCAGTCAAATAGTTATAAAAATAAATTATATAAAGTTATATAATTATTGAGCCTCTTCCTTATTTCACCAGTAAATGACAAAAACAACCACTGCATTGGAAAAGGATATTTTACAATAAAATAAATGCAGCACGAAACTGGCGAGGCGTATTTCAAGTGAACGCAACATATGTGTTGTTTTTCAGACAACGGCAGCTACAGACTGGTCATACTTTTTGTGTGCATGACACAATAATAAATAAAATAAAATAATTCATTCATACAGTACAGTTTAATCCCAGTGCACTAATACAGAGGTTCTCAGTCTTTTTTCAGCCAAGGACCCCTTAAAAGATTGATAATATATGGGTGACACCCTCATCATGGATCTCCCTTGGAATAGTTTGACATAGCCTATTTTTTACACTTCTATAGTCTTAGTTATGTGAGAGAACAACACAAGAGAAATGAATTAGAAAAATATTAGACATGTATTATAAATGATTTGCTGATTCTAAGAATTAAAGATTTGTTAAATTAGAACATAATTAACTATTATAGATTTAAAAATGTAAATATTCTTTGTTGAACTATGAAGCAATTTGTAAAAAATAAAATCCAAAATAAATTGATGATATTTTACATGAATAAATCTGAACACTTTTTCATGGCGCCCCTGCCAGAGTGGCCCCACTTTGAGCATCATTGCTCTAATAACTCAAGTTCTCTGCGGCAGGAGGCAGCTGTTTTTGGCAATTGCTCTGATAAAGAAGTATCCCGTATTGTGCAGGCCCAATTTTGATTGGATTTTTTGTCCTGTTCCTGTCCATAGGTAGTCAAGTGTTAATATTTTACAACTATCAAAACCACCACCAAGAGATGCACCGATCCAACTTTTTCTCTTCTGAAACCGATTCAGATACCAATAGTGTGTCTGCAGATAGCAAAGTACCAATCCGATACCAGTGCTAACTCACCAGAATCATGGCAACCAGGGATTGCTGTGGAGTTGGTGGCCCACCGTGAGTAAATGACTGTTCCTGATAGTGAAAACACTGAATAATGACATTGACAAAGAAGCTGAATTTAATGTGAATCAATCGTGTCACGGTCGATACCCGATCCACTCAAACAGGTCAGTATTGTAATAAGGATCAAGGCGAATCATCCAGCATCAGAGTAAAGCTTTGCTTCTTAAGTCCAGACCCATCATCTGCCACTGATATCCAAAAACCATACAGACCGAAATCCATTTCAGAGGCAGATAGACACTGTCAGAAGCCTAAATTCACCAGAATGCAATAAAACCACATACTAGACTTTTTAAGAACTTTTTACTCAAATGAAAATCCTTAAAGCAACACTAAAGCACTTTTCCCGCTTTGGTCCCCCTACAGGTTGGAAGCGGAATTGTCCATTACATTACGCAAGTTTGCCAGACCGTGTAGCAGATCTGTAGTTCGAATGAGACATTAATGAGACATTACGACAGCGGTAATGGACAATTCCGCTTCCAACCTGTAGGGGGACCGAAGCGGGAAAAGTGCTTTAGTGTTGCTTTAAAGCTTTAGTGCGCAACTATTTTATATAAATGAACGTCCGTTACATTCAAAGCCATTGCCAAATGAGTTGATACGAAGCTAATTAAGCCTATCAGCTCCACACAACTCTCTGTATTTCTCAGTGTGTTGATGTATACAAAATGTCACCGCTGAGAAAGGAAACAGCAGCTTTCAGCTTTGGAGTCAAAAAGGACATAAAACTAAGATTATTACCTCTTCTTAAGAGTCCATGTTTCTAAATCCTCTGTGTTAGCAACTGCGTGGAGCAGGGGTGGGGCTGGTGCGCGATCACTGAAGGCTTGCGTCATGTGAATGCACCGACAGTGTTGTTGTCATTACTTAGAATTCTTCATGGGTGTGACAGACGCTATGCACTATAGCTTTCAATGCTATTAGTCTTCCCAGTGCAACAAAGTCGTGTTGATGTCACCCATCACAAGAACGTTAAGGAAAATTAGGACAAACTGACCACAAGAAGAGATAACTGCATGAAAAACTAAATTCAGGAATTCAGTCATTGTAACAAAGTGAAGAGTTGGTAAAGCTATTCTTTTCTTCTACAGATGAGATCATTCTACTGCAGTGAGTAACAACGCCAAGTGCGGAAGGACCACTTAAAAAAAAATCGATTCAACTGGACTGAAATGTTAATCAGTAAATAATGACCTAGTGACGAATGGAAATCAGTTAGTCAAGTAACTTTGGTCTGGAGTCCTCAAAATATAAAATCAAAATGACTCGTGAGTTCTAATGAGTGATTTGAAACACTTTCCTGACATCATCAACAACCAAACCATGATTAGTGTTTTTGTTTTTAAGTAATAATCAAGTTATGTGTATCACATTTGGCCTTTAGTTTGAGGAGTTATCATTTGTTTGTTTTGCTTTTTATCATTAGTCATGACTGTCTAATTGTAGAAAAACTACTCACATCCAATAATGTCATCGTCAAAATGAAATGTTGCTCTTTGAACATTTCTTTTCACAATTTAACAAGTAATTACTTAATTTCATAATTGATCGCTGTGCCTGTCAGCTACCATTTAGAAGCAAATTACACATAATCATCTGTTTGCCAAAACAGGCTGATACAAAATCAACAGCGGATGCCCTCTTCAGCCTGCTGGGCCTCTTTATAGGATGTTCTACTGGCTCCCCACCATGATGAATCTCATCTACAGCCGCACCAGTTTGCCTTTGTGAAAGGCCCCTGCAGTTTAATGTATCCTCAACTTGTTCACACCTTCACTCCATGACTGCTGCCCCTGTGACGAGCCAATCTCCACAAAGTCATGTTGGGGAAAACATGCATACCATCCTCGAGTATGGGGCCATTTATGTTTATGATCATTACTTCTTGCAGGCCAATTACCGCAGTGGATATAACACTGTTCGCAATATTAAAACGGTACAAACCCTCCGCCATGTCGCAAATGGCGAGGTAGGCTGTGTTCATTTGCTGCCTACCACTTAGAGAAGAATAATATGCAGATAAACCTGGTCAACTAATTACAGTAATGATTGCAAAATGTTCAGAGCGGTGCGGGCAGATAATCACTGAAGCATCACAAGACTGAGCAGTAAATATGCTAATTTCAAACTGAAGTAAATAGACGCTTGTTTTTTTTCCCCCTTTCTTTTTTCAATGCTCGAGTTGACCCCCCGTAAGTTAACGAAATGGAAAAACACAGCACGTTATTCTTGCATACATCTACTCCTTATACCTCGAACTTGTTTCATCAGAAAGAGACGTTAATTAGACAGGACGGATATAATTGCAGCCCCGGACACCACGGACATGTTTAAAGCATTGTTTGGCTTGGCATGTTGTAGAGGAGGATGAATAGCCTATACACCCTCTTAAACCGAAAGGTCCTCAAGGTCCCCCAATGTATAGCTAAACCAGTCTACACACACAAATACCTAGGAGCGAGTGCTGTTGGTAAGTGTGCTCAAGGACACTTCGGCAGAAGCTGCTGAAGGAACTGATGCTGCTTTTAAGGGCTCCATGAAAGCTCTAATTACTGAGTTGTAAATATGACTTTTCACACATTCCAAGTGCTCTTAGTGCACCATAACAAAATACAACCCATTAACCAAAGCGTTTCTTTATGGTGTTGATGTTTCGCTTAAGATTCAAATGGTGCTGTGCTACTTTGACCACCAAAAGAGGCAACACAGAAGATGCATCACAATCACAATTTAAGCAACGTACAGTTGCTAATTTTTACACTAAATGTTAAACATGAACGCACAAAAATAAATCGTAACAGTCTTAAATGAACTGACTTGCCATACATGCCGTTTTGGCGCCTTATCGTCATAGCTCTGCAGCAGAATCGCTCAGGTGCACTCAACACCTAACATTTCTGCACAGCACTTTATGACTTGTTTAAAGCCCCCTCAAATATCACCCGTGGATGCAAACCGACCACCTCAGTCTTCCCATCTCTAATCTTCAGGCAAAAGCTGCTTCAGTTCCTTTCCTTCCCCCCCTTCTCCCCTCTGCGTCTGCCTCCCTGTGTGGCTGATGGACGGGATCACGAGGCCCTCTCTACTGTTTTGACACATCTCTTTGACAAGGTGAGAATATCTGCAGAGAAAAGACTAGGACTGACTGCCCCCCCCCCCTCCTCAAATCCTGCTTTTACTTACCCACCCAGCTCATGTCTTGAGTGACAGCACAGCAGAGTGACACACGTTTTACATATAGTGTGAAATGTGAGGGAAGACAGTGGGACATAATAGCATCCCTTCCTTTAGGGGAAGTGTGTCGGACAGGAGTGTGTGTGTGTGTGTGTGTTCAGGGTTCAAGGTGGTGGAACGTCTTGTCTGGGAACCTGAGAATTGCCAGCGTACTTCCAGCATGCAAGGCTGCTTTCAGTGTGCCTCGTGAGTGGCTGCAATCCCAGCTGCAGCAAAAGGAAATGGAGTCTGAGATTTGGAGCTGTCACCATCAAGGCTATAAATCTCACAGGCTATTCAAATCCCTCGTCCATACGTCCTGTTTCCAGCCCACGTTCGCTCTGCGGGAGGTTCTCTCTCTCTCTCTCTCTTTCTCTCTCTCCCTCTCTCCATGGTGGTGGGGGGGGGAGTTTTGCAGAACAGAGTACAGCAGAATCCGAAAAAGTCTTGAGCTTGTACCACACATGGATTTTAAATGAGACCAGCAGAAAACAGCAGTGACATTAGAAATGGCTTGCACCAGCTGGCACAAGTGTCATGAATTCAGAGTGTGATCCTGCACAGCACACACTACTTTAGGCAGTTCTACAGTATGCTTCTTGCGCGCGCACACACACACACACACACACACACACACACACACACACACACACACACACACACACACACACACACACACACACACACACACACACACCGCCCCCAGCATACACATACTGTACAGACAAGACCATTTTGCACAAGCACGCACGCGTGTGCACTACTAACCATACAGGCTGGTATGCACACACACACACACACACACACAGCAGCCGCGTTGTGGGCAAAAACAGTTTTGAGGCTCTCTTCAGTGATCTATTCTCACATCCGTCTGCTGTTAGGAAACCATGTGAATATAAGCTACGGGGGGGTACGGGGCTGCTGCCTGCAGGGCAACACAACAATTGCTCTACGAGGCTGAGAAGAGACATGCAAGCATCTCTTGAGTGGAGAAAACACGGCGAGGGACCATACTTTGCGGTCTGTCTGTGTGGTCCTTTATAATACATTTAAAAAAATAAAAAACTGTATCCCCGCTCTTGTCCGGGACCCTGCTCCCTTCACATTAACACAACGGGCTGATCTTGCAGGAAAATAAATATATCATCATGCAACTTTGACCAAAATCAAAGCAAGCTAATAAGGACTGGTTAGAGAGCACTTGCACTAATGAGCATGATGATCAGACTGAAAACTGGTCTAATTGAGGCTGCAGCGACCACCCGCAGAACAACGTATTCCTTTTTTCACAAGTTCAACTATACTGTACTGAATGACATTCTAAGTGTTCAACTTACCGATAAGAGCCAGCTGTAAGAAGTACAGTCCGAGGAAGTCCATTATGGAACGGAGTGCGACGATAATTCAAACGGATGCAATCCCGGTCGAGCGACGATGTGCGAGAATAAAAGCCCTCTGTTTGCTGAAATTGGCACCGCAAATTAAGACCGAAAGAATCGCAGCTGTTTCTCAAGTGATGACTGGCCACTTACGCTGACGCCGGAATCCACAGCAATGCATGAAAAAACAGGAGCGGAGCAGAGCATCATTTTTTAACAGTCAAACTTTTGTCATGGAGGAGAAATGGGTTACAGCTGCGCCAAAGCAAGACAGTGGTTCCCAATCTATAGCGGTGGAAAAAAACAAAAACAGTGCGCTCCTTTAGATGGAATCAATCTTGCGCGTATTGAACATCCCTGCTCGTTTCATCCGTCCGTCCTGAGCGGCTGCTTCCTCTCCTCTTCGCCTCGCCTCCACCTGCGCACCGTCTGGAAACTGCGGATGAATCACAGGGGGCGCGTTGCTTTGCGCACTCCGACCTGCGAGTCACACCGTCCCTGTGATCCTCTGCTCCCGGGCGGCACCCAACCCAGCTCGTTTAAAAATCCAATCTTGGCCAAAGTTGAAATAGGACAAGTTAAATCGATAGGCTATTTCATACTGCCATTAAATGGAAACAATAAACCTGCGTAAAATGCTGCATAGTCTGTATGGGTGGCTAGACCATATCCACACTTCTCTCAAAGTAGGTTATCCCCAAAAAAAAAAAAGAGAAACTACAACAGTCGACTTGCATGAGAATCATCGATTCAAAGTTAAGTTGAGAAAATATTTCCGGGGCCCTACAGCAGCAGTAGCAGCACAGTAAAAACAGAGCCAGGCTGACTCTCAGGGTAAAAATGAAGAGACCATCTTGCAGCCAGCATGGTCTGTTTGAGGCTACCTGCTGTCTAATGTGCTCAAACTGCTCTCCTTCCAAAACAGAACAAAGAATAAAGCTATTTTGATCTGGGTTTTGGGGACAGCGGGCCTGACTGACGTTCTAGACAAGCTGTATTTTTATCCATAAGAAATGGGTTTGCCATACATCCAGAATCATTGGATTAAAGCAGAAGCAAGCGCTCATCATGGAGAATATTAAAATTCTTCATAGTGATAGCTTGGGCCCATTCTTTTTGTTGAGTCAAAGCCTGAATTATTTTCAAGTCGTTAAATTCACACTCTGGATGAGAAAGACATTTTTGGAGCGGTTTCTCTGTTGGGAGTCGTTTTGCCTGCTCCAGCTTATTTATTTTTTAGAGTTTTTACAGCATCTCAGGGATGCTTTCATCCAAAAGAATGTTTGTTCAGTATGTAAAAAAGGCTGACATTCACTGAAACATGGGAATGACCATTGTCTGTTTTCTGAAGAATAAGCTGCAAAACCTTAAACACTTACAAACTTCTGTTTGGTGTTTTCTTTTTTTCATGAGAGTGGGCCGTGTACTCCCTTTAGGATTTGCTTATACTGAGACAGTAGAAAGGTTGAGAGGAAAGATACAGTACTGCAGCGAGACTGTGTTTTGTACTTTCATTACACTTGCAGAGACATGTCTTTAGCAACCCGTTCTCCCTCCGAACTCCTAAAGTACGGACGTTTGGACAGCGGCTGTCAGCGTCTGAAGCGACGAAAAAAGCGGCCTTCAGCGTGTTTGTATAACGTACCGGGGAGAGCAGCAGCTACACAAGGTTTGAAGATGACGTAACACTAAGAGCAACTACAGTAGTGAGTAGTATGTAAGGCCGAAATTCCGCGTAGGGAGATTGGTCGGGGTGGTGGATGGGACTTTCACCCAGGAGACCGGGGGTTCGTGTCCAGCGTGTCATGTTTCCTAAAGTGGCTTTCTTCTTTTCCTAAACCCAACCGTCCCGTTCTTCCCGCATGTCACGGAAACGTAAGCCCACCCACAACCTTTTCCTTAACATAACTGCGTCAAAAGGGTAACCAATAGTCCCGACCAAAGTGCGTTATATGACGCTAAAGGAGACTTTTAGCGACAATAACAACGACAAAGGCACCTGACCAAGCGTCCGTATTTCACGAGATGGGAGCGAGAACCTGTTGTCTTTAGCCTGAAGCCCACCTTTAATTACCTCCTGATCACAACACATGTACACTGTCAGTATCATAACCAGGGCATCTTGTCATAGTATGTAAAAGTGATTTCTATAGCGTATACCAATGCTTTATATACAGTATACCAGCTGAGGGGCAGTGTTGTTTGGCCCGACGCGAAGCGCAGCAGTAAAGATAGATAAAATCCCAACATGCCACAGCCTGTCGTGAGCTATTGCTTAAATGATTGGCGACACTAATTTTCTCAGCACAGTGTGCTCTTTCATAGCAGTTTAGCTGACAGTTTTGGATTCCATTCTTAAATTTTAATCCCTTCCTATGAATAGAAATGGGGACCATACCAAATTACACAGTTTCATTTGGGCAGTCGGGATGAATGCATGGGACGTCTTTATGCCCCATTTTGTGTTAAAACAAGTGTATTCGTAACGGCCTTGCCAAGTGAAGATTAAACAAGAAGGAACAAAGATTTTAAAATGACACCGGAGTGGGAGTAAAAGTCTGAGGTTTGGATCTGTACCCTGGCGGTGTTCCAGCAGCGCATCCACTGAGCAGCTCCGCAGCAGCTGCTGGTAAGTTAACTGCCTTGCTCAAGGGCAAACTGGCTACGGTTGCTAGTCCTTATTCAGGTCTCCAAAAGCGGTTTACCCAGAAGGTTATGAAAGTATAAGCTAGCCCTGCCCTCACCCAGCACCCCTGAATTACAGTGCTTGCCCAAAAAAAAAAAGACGGCATATTGATTTCCAACCTTTATCCTTTGTATCAAACGTCCCCCTGCCTGCTTTGGCCCGAATCCTTCCAGGGATTTCTCTCCTGTGTCTTCGCCTCCGCTCCCACTCTGTATCTCCCTCTCAGTGACTCAAAAAGCTGTGCCCTTAAAAATATTTGCGATGCTGATGTCATAAGCCAGGAGAGGATGTGGGACAGGCTCCTGCTGGGGTTGGTCATGAAGCAGTGGATAAATCTTACCATGATTAAGAGGTGTTAATGCATTCTAATGAATGCCTGCTCCTGAGCTGTTGTTTTCTTTTCTTTCTGTGTCTGCCTGCTGATACAGTCTCGCTGAGACACGCGGCGAGAGAAATTAAAAAGGGAGAGGCAGAGAAGAAAAGATGGAGAGAAAGAGCCAATATTGACCAGCAATGCAGCTGAATCAAACATTGCAACAGCTTTCAAGGCTGCAGTACATAAAGACTTTCTTGGAAAAGGTCCAGTTACATGATCATGCCAAAAGGCTCCAAGCTGCAGCACAACACTCTGCTCTCTGTGCTTCTGATATCTTCAACTTGTCTCGCACCTACTTTCACTCAGATTTGTCTAGCCTTGGCCATTTCACCAGTACGGATGTTTTTTCGTCAATGCACCTTGCCTGCAATTCTGAAAAATATTGTCATGTCAAACCTTCAGATTTGCACACGTTCAGAGAAAGAGAAAGTGGTGATCGCACTGTGGCAGTGGAGGAAGGTAGGAGTAGTTTAGCCGACATCGCTAGCATTCAGCGCTGGACACGAGAGCATTGGAGCACTATGCAGCCAAGACCTTTTCCATCACCCTTCTCCATTTCAATTACGGTTATTCATTCATTTTGAGTAAATACTAGGTTTGTAACACTCTACAAGCTGCCATGCTGTTTTCCTGAGCTTCTGTGCACAATGACTCAACGGGAAAAAACAAGGCAGGTAATTTGGCTGACAACATATGGACCGCCTTGTCTTATTACTCAAACTACTGACGCGTAATTAGCATGTTCATGTACTGGCTTTGATAGATGTGTAATTGAATGTTACTGTGACTAATTGAAAGGTTTCAAAAAACCTGAACCATTCTTTACCTTCCTTAGTGTTGTGTTCACTCTCAACAATACCCATTGGTATCTGAATCTTGTAGAGAAAACACAAGCAGCCACAGCTGTCTAGTCACAGTTCCTGCGGTCCCCAAGTGGTATATCCATCTTTTTAACATAGCCTGCATCGGCTACGTGTGTGTTGTCCAAAGCTAGACCACAACCCCTTAACCCTTAAGGGGATGTCTTCAAAAAGGCTTCCTTTGCCTGAACGGAAAATATATTTAATTTACAAGAAAAAGCAGCAATATCCTCACATTTTAGAAGCTGGAACCGGTGGACATTTGTCACTTTTGTTTGATAAATGACTTAAATGCTAAATCAAATCATCAAAATTGTCAATTTTTCTGACAATACACTAATTGTTTCAGCACTACTGCACATAATGATCTAACACTCCTGATAAGCAGAGACTCTGTGCTCTCATTACAGTAGCTGGAGTTCAGGTTTCCCGAAGACATGCATGGTTTAAGGACTAGATTTGCTCCAAGTCTAGACTTGGTCTTGAACTCACTTTAGAGCCGATTGTTGTTTAAAATCAACTCTCTATTTGCATTTCATGTTGGTGGCTGCCGTAATAAGCAGCCCATTGTTTTAACATGCCTTTAAATGGCTCATTGTGGTACTCTGTTCAGTTCATAACGCTTTACCCATCCTCCCCTTCGGCAGAATTATAGCAGAAATAAAACCCTGTGGTGCAAGAACTGAAGGTCTGGACTGATGGCACTTTCTTGGCCGTCACACAGATTTTGTCCCATTTGCAAATTCTGTCCCTGCTGTGGAAAATATTGCCAAGCCATACTGCTACAAAACATTCCCCGTGTATAACAGCCTTTAAAGCCTGGGAAGCATCGCTTGTGAGCAGTGATATGAGATCTGAGTAGATTGAAACTCAGTATGTCTCATTTGATGTCCAAGCTTAGTGTTTTTAGGCATGCGAGTCTCAGCTGATTGAATTCTATAAACAATCAAATCTGTGTACTGAAAATGTTGCCTGACTCTTAATGTTTGCTGCACTGCCTTTTTGACTCTTTGCGTCTTGTTATAAACAATTTAGATGTACTTCTGCTACTGAGCAGGCAGCACCGAAGAACCAAAGGCTTTTAGAAAAAAGATGCGTTTTAAGAAGTGATTTAAAAGATGTCACTAATTCTGCAAGCCTCACATAAACATACATATAGTTAGCTCATGAATTATAATGCATTGCTTTAGATTAACCCAACCAACAAAGTATAAAGTTGCCCTCCTGTCACACCAAATGCACACACATGCAAGGGGTTACACTTCACAAATATAAAATATGATTGTATTTAAGTATTTTTTAAGATGATCATAGTATCAGAATAAATATAAAAATGTAACTACTTTTAGACAAACGCATATATGATTTAGAATTTCTCCACCACAATTGTATCCCTAGCAGTGTAGAGAGGAATCTGGCAGCATCACTACAGTATACGGTAATTGCACCATTAAATCAATGCATACAATATGAAAAATCTAAATAACCACAACAACAAAAATAAAGGGGGTGGTGTGTAGCGAGAGCATTGGGAGGACTTGTTCTCATGAGGATCAAGTAGTTCTAAAACCCTGGTAATGGCCTTGGTCACTTGGTTTATTTTAGTTTAAATTTGGCTGCAAAGCAAGGAAACAAAATCGGGGCACTTTGTAAAGCTGCCTCGGAAGGCGCAGCTGCACTTTCCATTGAAAATAATGGCTTTGCTCTGTACAATGTTGCACTGGGCTTGGCGTGAAAGCAGGGTTAGGTTTAGCACCACCTGCACAGCTACAGCACAACATTAAAATGCTCCATACAAATACACAAAGCAATGACTTTTCACTCTGAGGGACCATTTTTCACATTAAATAATTTGTTGTACATTCTGTACTTTCACCAGCGATGGGGATACTTTACATTCAATCTTGTTTTAGCACAGCTTGGATTTCACTTGAAGGAAACGGTCTATTCTTAAGTGTGGATGGTGTGTAAGCTTCAGACCGCTGGCTAAAACAATGATTAGAGATCACGACAGGCAACATATTTCTGCTTTGCACACGTAGCACGTAGCATGTCATCAAGCCTTTCCAACAACAATGAGAAGCCTTTGAAGATGAAGCTGAATATGAGAAGCCTCCCCTGCAGTGGTACCAATGGACTGCAGCATCAGCTTCTGCTCTCATTGCAGGCTCGAGCTGTAACCAGAAACTGGCAGAAAAAAAAAAAAAGGAGAAGACGAGCTGGCCAAACGAGGCTGTGCCGTGTGCAGGCGTTTTTCAACACCGGCCTGTGGTGTAATTATCATTATATCTGGTCATCGCAGTGGGCAGGTGATGAGACGGATGTGTCCAGAAAGAAGTGCGAGGCATAAAAGAACTAAAGACCCATATGCCCTTGGCAATTCGGGGCTGTTTTCGTGATGTGTTTGCAGCGGCATATTTCAGACGCACAGCAAGGATGCGTGGAAATGGATAAATCAATGAGGCCATCTGGGGAGAGGAAGTCAAGATGAGAAATGGTTTAATGCTGACATTCATTCTACAGTAGCCTCACAGACCTAATTATTCCATTCATTATCAAGATGCAAAAAGAGAGAGAGAGAGCCTTGTTATTTTAATGACACACTTCAAATGATTTGAAAGAAGATATAGGTCATGCCTTGTTTGTGAAAGCCTTAAAGAGCATTTCAACATTTTTTTTGACACATCTGTACTTTACAGATCAGGGTTTGAAATATTATTTGTTAAAGGTTTTTAAAATAAAAACAAAGGTTGCATTTAAAAAAAAAACTATTTCTTTATTGATTTTTTTGCACTCACAGGTAGTACATTTCAACTTTTGTTTAACAAGTCCCCCACCTACCCATGACCAACCCACAACAAAGTTATCTGTTACACTATAGGAGCTAAAAAGACAAGAAAAAAAAGCAAATGATATCACAGTATGACAGTATCACATGTACAGAACAATGGCACCTCCAGCAAAGCCACATGTGGATAAATACAAAAATAAATAAGAGTTGCACCTTAGCGACTGCCCTCCATGACGTTATGTCAGTAAAGTAAATGATGCTCACATGCAGAAGACAAATCTGGAAAATGTACAAAGATTATGTAGAGACTGCCACTGTGTGAAACTAAATAGCCTTGAACTTGGTAACTGCAACATGTCTAAATTAAGGCCCTAGTTGCCATGAGTATTACTGAATATCATCATTGTCATTGTCTGCCCTCTCCAGCTGAGTCACTATCTCACACACACACACACACACACACACACACACACACACACACACACACACACACACACACACACACACACACACACACACACACACACACACACACACACACACACACACACACACACACCCCTCACTCCCGCTATTTCTCTCTCTCTCTCTCACACAACACAGTCTGATCAGAATGCATAATCACAACAATAACCAAAAAAAACCCCGCCAGAATTTAAAGGAGAATTCCAGCCAATTTTTACGTTAATCTTGATCGCTATAAATATGAGAGTACAGTCGATAGAAGAAAAAAAACCAAATCGGTGCGGTCAACACAGGGTAGCTGCAGCTACATCTACAAGATCCACTGAGCTAAAACGGCAGTTGTCGGGGCAAGTTGTAGAGTGCTTTTCTGCCTCTTAACAGACACACAAAATGTAAATTTAAAATGTCATATGAACAAGGGGCCCTAACGGCTGGGACAACAACATCGTTTTCAACACAGCTTTTTAAATTCACCTACCCTGTCTCGATCCTGCCGGTAGCTAGCTCACCCTGCTAGCTGCCGTGTGATCAGTCAGGCTTCTGTGATAATCAAACTTGTTTTGGCGGAACATTTGCACCCCGAAAAAGAAAAGGCCACATACAATGTTAAATGAAGTTAACTGTTAACACAATACAGTAACGTGAGCTATTTAAATGAGCTGATACATGGTTAAACCTAATTTGCTCTTACAAGTGTATTGCCGTGTGTACTTCACACGCAGCAATCCCACCAATCTGTCCCAAAATGTCCCAGTTAGAGACTACATGCGCTAAACATATTCTTTGTAAATCTTTACAATCATTCCCCGAAAGAACCAAGCAGGCCTGGCTTGTTGCACGATCAAAATTTTCTTCAAAACATTTTCAGCATGTAGCTTGCTAGCTCAAAGTTTGTTGTTGTTTCCCGAAGAGAACGACTTTAGACAACAGCAACGCACATCGGCAGAACATCCGGCAGCTTTTCTAGTCGTTAATCCAGACTATTGCACACAGGCAATGCATGTGCAACAGCCAATAGGAACGCTCTCTCTCTCTCTTTAAAATGTCCTGTGATTGGCCAAAGTCTCCTGTCAAGACTAGATTATCTAAAGCCTAAAACGGAGCCAAAGGAGATGCAGTCTTGTTTTCTCTCAGACCACATAAATAACAATATGCTGAAAGATCATTATGACCAACAACGCCAAAATTGAAGTGCCTAATACAGATTTAAGCTTCAGTGTAGAGGAATAAGTGCAAATGTCACAGTAACATTTAACCATCGCCTCACCCTTATTTTCACATGGAATTAAGTTCAAGCTTTCATTGCAATGTGCATACATTGTGAAGACTGCTGCCTCACGCTGGCGAAACACATGGGGCCTTTTATTGTGAAGCAGCAACAGGAAATACAACTGTGATTGTCAAGGTAAACAAGGATTCGTTTTTATTTTTAAGATTCTTTTTTGGGCATTTTAGGCCTTTATTTGTATAGGACAGCTATTAGTCTATACCCTTGATGTTACACTTCTGGGATTGCTCCGGTGCTGAAGGAAATCCTGCCGGATGCATGCATTTTCCGTTTCCTTCCGCTTTCTTTGCGTTGGAATTTGAAATTCGGGGGATTAATGAGGACTATTTTTGACTGCTCCTCAGATCTCTGCAGGGTAAATTGAGACAGCTAGCTAGACTATCTGTCCAATCTGAATTTTCACTCGCACGGCTATTTTGCAGCGACTCTGTGCAGAGTTTTGCACCGCCCATGACGATTGTGATTGGTTTAAAGAAATGCCAATAAACCAGAGCACGTTTTTCTCCCATCCCCGAATCCGGTGTGGACTAGCCAGACCCTCCTTCAGCGTGCTTTGGAGGAAAGTCTGGCAAAGCGAGACTAGACAGCTATAGACATGAGGGGGAGAGAGAGGGGGAATGACATGCAGCAAAATGCTGCAGGTCAGAGTCGAACCCGCAGCGTCAAGGAGTAAACTATATATGGGTGCGCACACCACCAGGTGAGCTACCCAGGCGCCCAAGGTAACCAACTTTCAATTTCCAGACGGCAAAGAGACATTTAATTAAACTGAGGAACTTGGCCTACTCCAACATTTACTGCTTTAGTCACTTTTCTGTCATGTCCCATTTTCTAGTCAAGGACTAACTCACACACACAATTTAGTTAAGTCTCTCTGCATAGAATATGCATGTGAAGGTCACAAATCCTCCATCACTTGTTGCAGGGTCTATTGAACAGATTGGCCAACACAAAGCTATGCATTTATTGCTATTTTGCGAGTTTTTCAACCTGTCTCTCTGATGAATCAGTACAGTTTGTGCAGATTTCGTAATAATCAGTCTGAAAACACAAAACCATGAACAATTCTCGAATATAACAAGCTAAACTAACAGACTGGATGTAGATACTTGGACCACAAACGTTTCTACTTCAAACCACAAAGCAGCCAACAGGTCAGAACATTTCTATGTTTTAAGCATCAACCCTTCTGAAACGCTTCCGGAGCGGTCAAGCGTTTATGTGCTGCCAGGGGATCGGAAGCTTTCTTCCCCTGCTCCGGACATCAATAATTACTAACAGGCAACATTAGCTCTCAAACTGGAAAAGCGAGACACAACGTTGGCTCTACATCAACTTGCTTGTGTAAACAAGCCCACGTTTTTATTTGGTAATTTATGCTAAAGAGTACTGTTGGTCCCCAGAAGATACTGAAGTGCTGAAAGAGGCAGTTGTGGAATATAAAAACTTGAATGTTTCCTCCAAAATGAATTATTGCTTTCAGTGTTTGTTCTGCGCCTACGAAGACACTGCAGCCAAAAACTAGTTTCTAAGTTTATTCAGAGGTGAGTTCAGGCAGTTAGCCACATTTAAGTTCACTAAAAAACAAAAACAAAACGTGAAGCATCATATAAGGTGAAGAATGTGGAAGATATCTGTGTAGTTATTAACTTTATTGTGCATGTATTTTCATTTCACAAGAACTGGATTACTTAAATTATTGGTTTGCAGGAAAAAGAAAATACAACAATCCAAAAAAATACTCCATTACAAGTAGGTCCTTCTTTCAAAATACTAAGCAGAAGTACTGAATTATTAGCAGCAAAATGTACCAAAGGTGTCAAAAGTAAAAGTACTTCCTCTGCTGAAAGAACTGTCCCCTGTGATGGATTATCATACATAACATTATTCGATTGTTAGTACTAATGCATCAATGTGTATAGCTTGTTTGTGTTGTAATCGAAGTGGAGCTGGTTACGACTTCATACAGTTTAGTTCGATGGTTCCCAACCTTGGGCTCGGGCCCCTCCAAAGGGTCACAAGATAAATCGGAGTAGAGGGGTTGTGAGATGATTAAAGGTGCTGTAGGTAGGATTGTGAAGATCTCAGTCCCTCCCCCCTTTCTGCTAAAGCCCAAAACGGTCTCCTATGCCCCTCATCCCACAAGGGAGAATGAATGCGTGTGCATGAGAAGTGATTGACATGCAGTTAGACACCCCCCCGGTCCTGATTGGTGCATCTGAACAGGACGCGGTGGAGTTTTGCAAATTTTTTTTAAATTATCTGCTTCATGTAGTTCTACTGGAACATAGTGTCAGTTTCAGCAAATATGACAGAAAGGTAGTTTTATAAGTCTCACCTACTGCATCTTTAAGTTCTTCTACAAAAAGTTGTATACATTTTTTTGACTTTTCTCTAACCTTTTCTTTTTTTCCTGTTTTTTTCCCCAAATTCAACAATCTGTGTGAATTTTGAGGGGAAATCACTTTTGGTGTAATTGCAAACAACTCCGACATCTGAAACATGGCGAAGGGGTTTCAACTAGACAATGCTTTTATTTGTGAGAGATCACAAATCAAAATTGTTTGAAAACGGCTGGTTAAACCAGTAACAATAATGCTGTCAGTAGAACTAAAAGCTCTAACTAAAGCTGTCAGATAAATGTAGCAAAGTAAAAAGTACAATGTTTCCCTCTGAAATGTGGTGTAAAGCAACATAAAATGTAAACAAGTAAAGGAAAAAATACCTAAAAATTCTACTTGAGTACACTTCTTGAGCAAATGTAGCCTACTTAATTACTTTCTGCGGGTAGTAAAACAGCCTTACTGTGTTTTATACAATTTTGCCTAATGGGGCTTTGCTGCTAAGTCTGGTCTGACCAGTAGCTTCTGGTGGCTAATGTTAGCCAACTTGAATTCGATATTACTCTTTCACAAACATTGTGTCCTGTGTCCTGACTTAAAGATGCAGTAGGTAAGTCTTATGAAACTAACTTTCTGTCATATTTGCTGAAACTGACCCTGTGTTCCAGTAGAACTACATGAATTATGTAAAAAAAAAATAACAAAATAAAGACAGCTCCTCTGGCACCTCCTACAGCCTGTAGTGCCATTGGCAAAATTCCACCGCTCCCGGTCGATTTTCTCCAATCAGGGCCACAGGGGTGGTCTATCTGCCTGTCAATCACTGCTCAGGCACACGCATATATGGCGTTCTCCCCTCCCCCCTCCCTGCGCACGAGCTGCAGAAAAGTTTTCCAAAACTCTGGTGAATATTGGAGCGGCTTTTCAGAGGTGGCGTGGCTGCAGGATTTTAAAGATCTGAAGAACGATGCAGATGTAGCCACATTTCCTCTCAACAGGTAACATAATTACCATGAATGATTTATCTTTCACTTGGTTATTAGTAGTCAAAAGTCCACAAAGCTACGTTGGTGAGTATGATAGTAACGTTAGCACAGTGGTCGGTCTGATATGATGCTGAAATGGCTAACGGTAGCCTGCTAGTTAGCATCGTTTTACTGTTGGTGAGTAAAGTTAACGTTGTATTAGTGTTTAGTCATGTTGTCCGACATGCCGGCAGTTCTGTCAAACTCCGTTGTGTGGGAGGGGCTTAGGAGACGGTTTGGGCTGCAGCAGAAAGGGAAGAGGGACTGAGAAGTTGTCGATGTTCAAATTTGTTGGCAAAGTCCTGGCTCTTCACAATCTTACCTACTGCAGCTTTAACTACTCTTCTTACGCCCTGCATTGCCCTGCTACGCCATGAACAGCTTACTTTATGTCTTGTCCTGAGGGTTGCGTCTCTTTATTGACTGGCAGCATTTTGTCAGACTTGACAACAAACAGCAGAGAGTGAACTATGACAGCAAGCACATTACAACATGAAGACAGTGCCTTTAATTTACCTTCAAATTCAATTTCAGAACTCACTTATTCAACTTTTTTTTTTGTTTGATGAAAAGCTTAATATGAGAATGACTAATGCAAATGTATGCAATACAAATACAACCTCTGCTGGCACTAATCGCTTTCCAAATTATTTCACAGGTGAAAGTTGATTGGCATGCACGCTGCGCTCCAGCAGCTCCCTGTTTCACACGCACACAATCACATTCACAGCTGGCCGCTCCCCAGCGTAACACTGGTGAACACCGAGCAGCTGCATCGGAGCAGTGTGGGGTTAAGGCCATGTCGACGCTAGTTGTTGAATTAGTCATTAACTTTCCTCCCATAGGTCCAAGTTCCCTGCTGCTCCGAGAGTTTCTAACCATCAACTCTCTGGTCACGATCCTGTGCCTCAATGTTTGGATTCTCACATGATTATTCTTTAAATAAACATCTCAATATCAATAACTCCTAAATAATAAAACCTTCACTAATCAACCCAAGGGCCTTTACAGTTTGTTTGTGTGTGCTGTCTTCCAGTGTAAATTCTAAATTTTGTATGTATGAAAAGTTACACAGCCTAGTCTCCATGCTCTGTAAAAAAGTGTGTGAGTACAGCATTATGTTTCTGAAATGGTTTCTAACAAGTTGTATAGGATTACTGCAGTTAAGTGAATTCTGAAGGGCTGGATAAAAATGGCTCACAAAAAAAAACATTCATATATCCAACATAATGTTTTAAGGGCCTACAAGTACTATGAAAATTATTATCCCATGACAATTTGACTTGAGATTTAACAGCAAACAAAGGATTCTATTCCAGCATGTGTAGGGTGCATTTGCAATGCAGAAATAAAACCATGATGCATTGAGTAAAGTAATGACTATAAAACAGATGCAGGAAAAAAAGGCGGTAGTGTAGTTAGAGTGCAGGATATTAAAGGGGAGTTTTTTTACAACCTGGATCCTATTTTCCCATGGATTGGTGTCCAATATGACTAATGTGAACAAGAATCTTTGAAATTGGTCCAGTATTGAGCGAGAACGATGTAACCGGCAGCCCAGACTGGGCTGCAATGTAACCATCCATCCATCCATCCATCTTCGTCCGCTTATCCGGGGTTGGGTCGCGGCAGCAGCAGCTCTAGCAGGGGACCCCAAACTTCCCTTTCCCAAGCCACATTAACCAGCTCCGACTGGGGGATCCGAAGGCGTTCCCAGGCCAGGTTGGAGATATAATCCCTCCACCTAGTCCTGGGTATTCCCCGAGGCCTCCTACCCAGCTGGACGTGCCTGGAACACCTCCCTAGGGAGGCGCCCAGAGGGCATCTGGTAAGGATGCCCAAACCACCACAAGTGGCTCCTTTTGACGCAAAGGAGCAGTGGCTCTACTCCGTGCTCCTCACGGATGACTGAGCTTCTCACCCTATCTCTAAGGGACGCCAGCCACCCTCCTGAGGAAACACATTTCGGCCGCTTGTACCCTGGATCTCATTCTTTCGGTCATGACCCAGCCTTCATGAACATAGGTGAGGGTAGGAACGAAAATTGACCAATAGATCGAGAGCTTTGCCTTCTGGCTCAGCTCTCTTTTCGTCACAACGGTGTGATAAATTGAATGTAATACCGCACCCGCTGCGCCGATTCTCCGACCAATCTCCCGCTCCATTGTCCCCTCACTCGCGAACAAGACCCCAAGGTATTTGAACTCTTTCACTTGGGGTAAGGACTCATTCCTTACCTGGAGTAGACACTCCATCTGTCTCCTGCTGAGAACCATGGCCTCAGATTTAGAGGTGCTTATCCTCATCCCAGCCGCTTCACACTCTGCTGCGAACCAATCCAGTGAGTGCTCAAGGTCACAGGCCGATGATGCCATCAGGACCACATCATCTGAAATGTAACCCTATGGGGCAATAACGACCGTCAACGTACACCCACTAAAAGTGCTCTTTTCTGCAACTGACTGGCTCAGATTGTTATTATAAGTGTCCGATTACATTATGGAAAGATGGTGACATCTTGTCCTGAAAAAAGCAAGGTGACTTGTTGCCGGAAGACAGCGGTGTGGACGCAAGTGAGAGAGTTTGAGAGGAGTGCCAGGGAGAGTTTGTTGGGAGTACAGAAAGCGTAGCTTTGTGTTGTCTTAAAAGATTTTCAATTGCGCATTTCCGAATTGTGCCACAAAATGTCGAGCTCCTGTACACTTTGTGCAGCTTCCGCAGACGTTCCCTTTGGATACGGACAGGCTGAAGTTGTGGCTAGTTGTGCTTGCACATAGCTACAAATGGCTTCCGACAGTCCGCTCCATACACTGCGCCTGGCAGATAATCAGGTCTGCAGTGACCGTTTCAGCAAGGATGACTACGGCCAGCCAAAGAGGAGAAGAACTGCAATACCTCAGCTACAAAGTGTCATAACACAGTAAGTAGAGCAAAGATCACGCTGACTGAAAGGCAAAGGATCTTGTGCTAATTGCTCTAAAAAACATTCAAACAATATCAAACGGCAGCATTTCTGGATCTCACCCAATGAATGAACACACCATATGCCATTATCTCTTTTAAGAAGAAGAAAAAAAACATTTGTAAGAGAACCACATTAAGTCGAGTAGGCCATAGTTCAGAGTTTGATCATGAGTGTGAAATTGTGCAGGAGAATGCAGTGCAAACAAAGGATGCGGGCAAAAAAAAAAAGGAAGAATAGGAAAAAAAGATAGTAAATAATAAATATGTTGTATAGCAGTGGTTTTCAGCAGCACACTAATGAGCCCATCGGGGGAGAAGAAGTGTGGATGAGAAATGGTTTTGTGCTGACGTTCTCTCGACAGCAGCCTCACTGAGCTGATTATTCCATTTATTATAGAGATGAGAGAAAGAGAGCCTTGTTATCAGTGTCCCCACATTGATCTCACCTATTTGTTTTTAAAATGAACTTTTGAACATAATCATATTGAATTGCATGCACAGGCGTGCTCGCAAAATTGAAACCTTATGATAATGTGTCATAAATTTCATGGCGACATTTAAATGTGTTTATTTTCATTAGGTGTGCTGCGGTGTAGGTCAACGGCACTAAGGCATGAAGGCTGAGAGTTTTTCCACACCAAGTAGCAGCAAACACAGAGAATGTTTAAGGTGCCTTGATTGACAGGTGTTTTAGCCTATCACACCCAGCCAAGGAGGAATCCAAACAAATATAAATCCTGTCCCTGCACCTTAAGCTAACCAAGAGGGACATGATTATGCTTGTTGCCATAATTCACCCTCTTTGTGTTTACATCACTAAAATCTGCCAGACTTTATGCTAAATTCTCGTAGAGATACCCCAGGTTTCCAGGGATACAAATATGTCAGGCTGAATTCCAGGAGAATGTGTGTAAAATGATGCACAAGACATCTAAAATATTTCAAAATTTATGTAATGCTGCAGCCATAAAAAACACTGTATCGTGGGTGTGAATACTTAACTCACTGTCAGCATTATACTGTAGCTTTGTTTAAGTGCTGTAACAAGCAGATACTGTGGTGCACTGTGCAAACATTTTTTTTTCTGGTTTAAAAGAAGCATGAGGGAAATCCAGATGAATTTGTGAGTTTATGAGATCAAGAAGACATGAAGAAAATGTTTGAGCATCCTTCCAGACTGCCCACAGTTCATTAAGGATCGGTTTGCTAGAAGATATCAACATGTACCCTCTAATACCCATTCAACTGAGTGCACTTAAGCTTAAGTTTCCCGCTGCTGGTATGTTTTACTTTGTCAGAGCAAGTGACCTGCACTGTTTGAAAGGCATTCTTCTCAACTGTCCAACTGATCCAAACTGAAGGAGGAAAAAAATACCACACTTTAAGTAAATCATCCAAACATGCCTGAAGTGAACGTGAACTGGGTTTGGGGTTCTTTTACCACCAATGCTTCAGCACGGCGGAGGATGAAAGCATCGACCAAATGGCAATTTAACAGCACTTGGTCATAGTCAGACTGTTGGAAAATCATCATTTTACATTTTTGGCACTTTGTGGTTCAAGTGTCATTGCAGCATATAATGGAGTTGGACCACTTATAGTGCCGTGAAGTGGAAGGCTTCCTCTGACAATGTCAAAGCAGATCTCAAGGCAGCGAAATGACAGCGTATAATATCAAGTCCACTTTGCTAATATGACACTCCCCTCTCCTCCTCCCGATGTGCATGGAGCATTTCATTTGTAATGAAGCCTCCCACAACCTAACTGGATTATGGACTTGTGAACCGTGAACGGCACAAGGAGTTAAAGGTGGCAGGGTAGCCTAGCGTTCACAAAAACATCCCTGTAATTAAAAGATCACAGGTTAGATCAGAGGAGAGGAGGCATGCTACCCAAAGTGTCCTTAAGAAACACTCAGAACTACTGAAACTACTCAGAACCGTTTAATCACTCAAAAACATTCTGGTTAAGAGCCTTAGCGAATTGACACAAATGCAGGACTAATGCAGACACTTGAGCTGCATGTCATCCGGCAAGTATTGGCCTCGACTTATCAAATGTTGAAATAAAAGACGCTGTATTTGACATCTGGAATGTGTAACTAAATCTAATGTGCAGTTCAAATGAGATTTCACAGTCCTCTCTTTCTCCATTTGCAAAATCATCTTGGTCCTTGTTCTTCCATAAAGCAATGCTTTCTATGCAGATGTTTCAAAAGAGGTGAGCCAGGAGCCAGTGGTGGACCATGAGCCTTACTGACAGGATCAAGGTCAACATGGAAATAGGATAGGAGAAAAATCACAATGGTCTTAGGGCAGCGCTAAGCTCCGGACACAGCGCTGGTGGCTCTGCAAAATAGTCTGTTTAAATTAGCGAAGGAATTTTGAGAACGGGCTAACAGAGAGCCACAATTATCCTGGAAAGGTACTTCTGTTGATCCAGACTGTTACATTACTAACAGATAGCAAGCAATCGCCATACACTGTTTCAACAACATCTACCTAACATATGTTTCCTATTTTTTTTTGTGTATCTACTATCTATATATCTGTGTATAGGCAATCAATAGATATACTGTAGCTGTACAGATAGCAAGCTCTCCAGCAATCCAGCACTGCAATGTTCAGCTGCATGCATGTTCAGTTGCATTGGGAGAATACAATTTATTTCTCTCTCCTATCTCTGTGTGTACAGGAATAGGTGTGCAAGTGTGTCCTCGTTAGTAAAATATACTCCCCCGACCTCACCACCCCTGCCAACCCCACCTGAACGCTCTCCCAACCTCCGAAGGCACCCTTGAGAAGATGAGGTGGTCAGTTTCCCGTTTCATTTGCCTCTGGTCATGCAAGGCTGCGCGAGTGTCTCCGGCTGTCTCCCTGCCCTAAATCAAAGACAGGGCTGAGCGGCCAGCCGTGGCGGTGACTCCCTTTTATGATATTCTATAGGATCGCAGTCACTGAGAGGAGTGAAATGTATGGCCACTAAGACTTACAGATCCTTGCAGGGGTCACGGGAGCTGGCTCGCCTTGTGAATCACGCTCACAAGTGCCAGTCACTTCTCTCCATCTCACTGCATTGCATCGCTGAAAACCTCATTAGGCAGCGACGCTAGAGAGCTTAGTGTTTATTCTGCTCAACCTCCTCTAGGTTTGTTATCAGGCTATGACAGTTTCCATTTGCAGGTGTTGGATACTGTTTCTTCTCTCCTCTCTTCTCTCTCTCCCCTTCCTTCTTCGCCCCCCCTTTCTCTTTCTCTCTTCCTCATTGCAAACATGGGAGTGCCAACCAGCCGCTGATTTGCAATTTCGTGCAACCCCAGCAAACGACTGATGTTAAAAAGAGCGAGCGAGCGTTGCAGCAAAATCATTTTAAGAAGTGCCCTTAACCACACAACAGACATGTCATGTGGAAGAGTTTCGGGGTTTGCATGAAAGCCATTCCGCATTTTTAAAATGGCATCAGAAAGACTTTAATGCAAATCTGAGGCGCTGTCAGGTTACTCTGTGGTCGGGTATATCTCAATGGGCAGAGCGTGACTCGAACACTTTTCCATGGTAGAAACTAAATTATCTGCGCAGCTCAGTAGGCAGCAGGAGGATGATATAAACCCTGTGTTGACACCACAAGTAATACAATCAACAAGTCAGCCAAAGACGGTTCATTTATGGAGATAAACCAAGAAATTCAGCCAGTGACTAGATGCTCAACCAGCTTGTTATCATAGAAACGTCTGCGGCAGTAGAACCTTTAGACCTGATGTGAAAAAGAGCCAATCAAACATCAGTGCAAAATGCATGAGAAGATTACAAACATTCATTATTCACAGTGTTCCATTATTGATAATTACAACAAGACTGATGTGTTTTACACAACACCGCCTTCAGCGCCTTTTACTAGTCACTGTGGACATAGTCTCGCATAGCCAGCCCTCCACAGCGCTGTGGAGTAAGGTCTGGCCTTCCACACATACATTCCAGGATAGGAGGGGAACAAATGCTCTGGGTTGTTTGCATTTCTTTAAACGAATCACAATTGTCTTGGGCGGTGCTAATCTCTGAACAGATGCTCGCACAAAACACACTGGGGCGTGAGGAATTGTGATGGGTGACGTTTACTGGTTTCTGACGTTTGTTGGAATTAATAAACCGAGAATATAATTTGTGAAATTAATGTAACAATTACTGTACGGCAAAGGTCAAGTTCAATCACAGGTGTGTGCTCCCTAATCAGTTGCTGGCCAGGTGCTTTTTGGATGCTAATCATTAATGCAATGCAACTCTATAAAAGAAAATAACAGAAAATACATAATTTGCCTGATTAAAAACGTTGTCTTGGGTTGAAAAAGGAGGTTGCGCTTCGGCAATGTAGATTCTTGGTGGAGTGCTAAACCCAAAATCTAATAGGCATGTTCCAAAGAGTGAAGGTAGCACATCTCAGGTTTCCCAAGAGGAATAAAATACCGTCATTGCACTTATTTAATCAGGCTCACATCACAATAAATCACAGCTGACGCATTTCGGCACAAAGCCTTCTTCAGAGCGTAATCGGGTTCCATTCAGTGTTATACATACAAGGGGAGAGTCCCTACAGCTGGGAGTTGGGGCCTAATTATTCAACAACCAATCCCATCCCATTGTTTTAAAAAATACAGGGAAAGCACAGGTAATTCAAACAACACCACATGCAATCTAACATAGAGCTCTACAGCACACAATTTCTGGGTCTTCTTTCGCGGTGTACCGTTGCTCTCAGCACAGGCCGACTCAACTCAGGAATGTGGAGTCACGCTGCCAGAGGTAGGGGTTGTTTTACCACTGAACAAAATCTATACACTAATGTTACAGCAGAGTGCTTTGGTTAAAAGTATGTTATGAGAATTTGATTATGTTGGCCAGTTTGAAAGCGCACAACCGCGCACACTAAGACCCACCTGTGGTGAAATTGGAGGTTGCGGTTTGCGTTGTGTGCGTCTACTGTACTCACACGCACTGTTTGGGGTCATAAATATTCATTTAGCATCTATCAGCCTTTAGGGATTAATCCCAGTACGATAGATAAAATACAGAACACAAAGCTACACGACCGGGATGTTAAGTCCATTATATATTGTGATGTAAAGTAGCGGGTATTGCCCACAGGAGACTAATGGCTTTTTTGTCAAGGATCCCTGGAGGGCTGCAGCCCTTCACCTCCAGCAGCACAGCTTCTTCCATTAACGCAAGGCAGGTGTAGTTCAAGAGCACATTTTCCAAAATGCACCTGCTTTAAAAGTAAAATGAGTGACATTAGTGAGACAAACAACCTACGCTTTCTGCTCTTTTATTTTCACAGAGAGCCACCTTCAAGACTGGGATTGTGGTTGTAATAAAAGGCTTTTATTTTCTGTTGGGGTTTTAATTGACATATTTGACATGGTTGCTTTTTGTGACTTGACAATAAAGCTGTAAAATGTCACACAGCCAGATGATTTTCTTTTTTTTTTCTCTCTCTCTCTTTTTTTTTTTTAAAAGAAAAATTGTTGAAAAACCAAATGATCCAACACGCCGTCTCGATACAAGGTTACATTTAATTCGGCGTCCTTGTTAAAGCACAAGTACAAACAGACTCATCATTAAGCAGCTGCTTTCAAGTGAGTCGCATTTACATTTCAATCTAGTTCATTAGGCACAGACACTCTAATCCACATCATGCTTTGAAAGAGACAGATCGCCATTAACTGTACCGCACACACTTCAAAATAACAGGTTTAGTGTTTACACTCTGCTGCCAAACTAAACTCAGAACACAACGACGCTGCAGTCGCCACGGCGGTGGTAAGGCACCTTGGACAAGAAAGACGAGAAAAAGTTATTTCGACAGCAGCAGGTGGAAAAAGCCTATATGTGGTTTACTGCGGTAGAAAAGACACGTGAGGAGGGCTGAATCACAGCCTTCATATGAGCAGAAGCAGCGTTACTGTGAATGAGTCATAATTAGACTGAAAGCGATGTATGGTCAATGTCAGAGAAAACGAGCAGGCGACAGGTTTCCGCCCCAAATCCATCTTTACATTATTTTTTTCGCTTTAGCCATTGTAATAGTCTACACAGGATACGTAAAAAGTTCTCATCAAAACAAATGCAAGTCTTACGGTAGACCGCTTCTGCCGATTTTATTGATAATGGCTTTTTTTTATTCTTATGCACTTACTATTTATTGATTGTTTACCTTTTTTTTTATTGTTTTTAACTATGCCTGCAAGGTAGGCAATCTCTGTATTATGTGTGTGATTGTGTGTATTGTTGTATTATACTATCTGCTACACAACAAATTGCCCCATTGGGGGACAATAAAGTAACTTGAACTAATATAGTTTTGTCTGTTTCAGGCTATGTTTACACGGAAACGATCTGAAGAGAAAACGCAAAAGTGGCGTTGCGTTATCACTTTTTATTCTGCGTTTAGACGAGCGTTATGGAGGGGAAATCTGCGTGCATATGGTGACGCAAAAGTGTGTGAAATTCGATGTAGTATGCACTCCAGGTGACTAGGTGGCACTGCCACACAACACCACCAAGGCACCCACCTGCGTAGAACATTCATTCCGAAGCGAACAACAAAAGCTCGTCTGGAAAGACGAGGAGGTGGAGTTGCATGTTTGTCTGACGATGACCGGCACAATTGACCGTGATAAGCCACAACACAGCACCCACGGGAGCACTACCAATACCCTGAGCCTCGCGGCCCTTCAGCCGCTGCTTGAGAGCGAGAGGCAGCGGCCAGAGGAGGCTGAAGCAGACCCTCCTCTGCCCGCTGACCGCTGACACTCGATCGCTCTCTCTCTCTTCATCCGTAACGTTGTCGCCTGCTCTGGCTCAAATGAATAGCCTACATATCGTCATCGAACTATATCAACCTTATCCACATTGTTGAAATCATTTAAATATTGAGCTATTACATTGAAATTCTAACAGGAGCCTATAATTTCTGTATCCTACTCCGTAACAACAGACGCCTTTTTCTCGTCTCTCTCCACACCGCTGTCTTCAGACTTTTGCGTTTTTACCCTTTAGACGGTAACGCGACGGTGGAGCGTTTTTAAGATTTACACTCTGGAGGGTGGTTTCACTTTTTTGCGTTTTTAAGCCCCAAAAACGCCGTCGCCGTATAAACGAAAGGCACATCCGATAAAATATTTTTTCGTTTTCACCCGAAAGCGTCATCATGTAAACAGGGCCTTAGTATTGATGTCTTTTTCATTATAGTTTTGTCTTTTTGTCAGTATTGTTGTCTTCATTATTGTTTTGTCTGTTTTTAGTAAGTACTTTCTGTTTCTTTAGGTAATGTCTTATTGGTTTTAGTAGTTGTGGTATTGTTTTGTCAATGTGTTTAGTCTGTTTTAGTGAGTACTTTCGGTTTGTTAAAGTATTGTCTCATGGGTTTTCGTATTGTTTTGTCGGGGCTGTCCTCACAAGAACAACAGCAGCATCAGTCTCTTCAGTAAGTGCCCCCAGTTAGTGCTCAGTTATTTGTTCAGTTCAAGTGACGAGCCTTCTGGCTGCCGCGGTTATTATGACGGGAGCAAAGGAGGAATTCCACGTTGTTGTTTCTTTTTTAAAAGCCTGCACTCCAATCTTAACCATGTCTTCATTATTGCAACCATAACGACAAGGGTGTTTCCCTAACCTTAACTAAGAACTTATTTGAACTGAAACCATGATCTTTCCCGGTTACGTCTCTGGTATATGGGTTAAAAAAGTAGTAGAAGTAAAAAGTGGCAAAACATGGGAATACTTAGCTAAGTAGCCTAAAGTAAAAGTTGTGTGCAACTTTCTACACAAAAAGGAAGGTTAAAACACAATCCGCCTACACAGGCCTATACTTTTTGTAAAACATTATAACGTTAGCTGGCCTACATTCATTTTGTGATTTTGTCCTTCTTGTGTGGGAACTCCTTCCCCATTGCCATGGCTTCTTCTGCCGCTGGATAATTGTCCTGGTACCGCTCCAATATGTCGCTGTATTTGGTTTGCACCGACTCCCAGTCTGTGTTTTCTGCCGCATTTGTCGCCTTGTTACTTTCAGTAACCGTTCCACCTCATCATCGGTCCAAACAAAGAAATCTCTTGTCTCGTTTTTCACCATTGAAATGTAGCCTACACCAAACAAGTCGTTTTTGTGCCCTAACCAACTTCAAACTTAACCAAAGAATTATCACGTCATGAATCTAATTTATTTAAACAGCGGTTTGTAACGATTTTGGAAGGACATACGGTATTGTTGTCATTTATTTTGGACAGTTTCGTCTGTCTGTTTTAGTTCTGTTCTTGTATTGTTTTGTCTGTTGTAGATTGCTCTGTCTTATAGTGTTGTTTTTGTTCTGATCAACATTAAAACAGTAGCAACACAAGTCAATACACACCACCATTCCCCGTTCTCTTCAAGAGCAGCATTTTCCCCCAGCCACCATCACTAAGAAGGACCTCTATTTTGTTCTCAGCAGTGTGAACCCGGCCCCAGCAGGGTCCAATCTATCCTCCACTTTACCTCCTACCTCTGTCAGCACCTCTCAGCCTTTATTGTGCTGGCTGCCGTCTCGCAATTAAGTTCCAATTTAACAACCCAAAAGAAAAGAATCGAGGCTGCGGATGATGAAGCAAGCGACCGATTTCTCCTATGGAACTGGCCTCCTGCCATGCAGGACGGGTCGAATCCAAAGGGTCATCAGAGTGATCACCATTATTTCAATATTGTTTTTAAATACAGATCATAGGATACTTTAATGTTTGTAGTTATAGCATATGTTGTACTAGCCTGGTCCTACCAGACTCTCGTACATTTCATTTGTACAGAGAGTCTGGCCACTCTCCACTGACAAGTGTTAACTTCCTTGAAGTTGGGTACTCAGTTGAAGTTTAAAACTATTGGCTCTGCCCAGAGCTACTCTGGTAGCCTGGCTCCGCCCTCCTACGTATTGTCGGTAGGACCAGGCTAACCAGAGGGGAGACGACAACAACTATCGGCTTAGCATCGCTACCGTTAGCCTTAGCCAGCTCCTTCACCACTAATGGAGCGAGCTGGAAAATCAAACTGTTCCCGAACAGGGAGGAGGGCCACAACATCATGGCCACCAACACAACTCAGCAAAGATTGTTCTTACTCGGGCTTTAACTTCTGGATATTCGGCAGCGTTGCCACAACGGACCGCATCTTTCTCCGCCGCCATTACGGAACTATAACTCAAACTAGCGCACATCACGACCTCAACGTCATCGTTCTCAGCCACTCCTTCTGTTCGCTCACTGGACCGCCAAATATTTGGTTGGAGAAAACCCAAGAATATACCACAAACCCAGATATAGTACTGAAGGAAAATGAAAATTGAGCGGAAGTACATACGAGGGTCGGAGCCAGGCTAATGTTGTACACCAGCTAAACATTTAAAAAAATAAATAAATCCACAATCTGAATTTTAGCTTCAAACCAGCAATAACTAATGTCACTGTTTTTCAAACCGCCCATATCTCATTTTGAAAAGATACTCTATTTATTTGACTGTCAACCTTTCGGTCAGAAATGCATGAATCAGCGTTATCTAAATGTCAGCATTAACCAGAATCACATTTTTTTTTTGTTCTTGTGCAGACGATAACACATTTAGGTATTTCTGGAGTTCTATTTCTGAGTGATTCCTTGCATTAAAGACAAAACATCAAGCCACGAAGTCCATCATTTAGCACCTAACTGACAGATTATTCATTTTTTAAAAGCGTTTTGTCAGCCAAGGTCATCAGTTACCTACTAGCTGGTAAAAAGAACACTGTAATTTCTCCTCATTTGGTACTATCAGTCATTTTGTTAGAAAATATGTCATAATTTCCAAAAAGTGGCTAACATCTCCGCCTGGAGAGAAGCTTTTAAAATGCGAAGCTGCTGATACAGGGTGACACATCAGTTTCCTTCCCTTTACAAACAGACCAACAACAGTAGATGATATATTATTTGCTCATGTCCACCTGTTTCTCGCCACCAACTCAAAGGAGATGATTTTTGAATTTTTAGTTGCGTTCATGGTCCATCTTTTTTAATTTGTGCATCTGCGATTACACCAAGTGGAAAGAGTGAGTGTAATTATTTTCCCTCACTAATTAGCAAAGCATCAGAATTACAGCTAACTGAATATAGTCCTCTGTATTGCTGAATTGACTGTTTTGAATACATCACAGCTAACAGTCTTTCATCGACATCCAGACACAAACTGGAAAGTCTGGTTTTAAATCTTAAAATGTGTGTCGTACTTTATAGTGTACATTTGTTTCATGTCCTTTTACGTGTCCTTCTTTACATGTCAATTTGCTGACGCTTTTATCCAAAACTTACAATTGCTATATATGTCAGAGGTCACACACCTCTGGAGCAACTATGGTTTAAGTGTCTTGCGTCATATCCACTGCGCCATCACCACCCACTTCTCTGAACAAACTTCCAACTCTTAACATGTACTTCAGACACCTCACGTGTACTCAAAGCACTGTGGAAACGGTTTTATCTAAAAGATTTCATCATCACTACCTGGGCAACAGACATGGATCTCTAAAAGAGAAACCTTTCATTAAGAGAAAACAACCTTCACTGTGAGTATTCATGTTTCAAAGAAGTATAGAGTATAACGAGGTCTAGGTTACATATAACCATTGTTCTGACAGCGATTCAATGATTAGCTTTCAAAATGTAGTTAGAACACGCTTCATAAAAAAATATACAGCATGTCATCGAAATGATGTTCAAATAATGATGATTTCCAATCCACACATCCAGAAAAGTCTTGAATCAGTTGATCTTTGGCTCAGCTTCTGCAAATCACCAGAACAAGCTTACTGGGGTGTAATAAGTGAAATGGTTTTTAAAGGTCCCATGACATGGTGCTCTTTGGATGCTTTTCTATAGACCTTAGTGGTCCCCTAATACTCGATCTGAAGTCTCTTTCCCGAAATTCAGCCTTGGTGCAGAATTACAGCCACTAGAGCCAGTCCCACAATGAGCTTTCCTTAGGATGTGCCATTTCTGTGCGTGTAGCTATTGAGGAGAAGAGAGGGAGGGGCAAGGTGGAGGGTGGGGGTGTGGCCTTGACCAACTGCCACTTTGCTCATTTGAAAGCCATGATGCCTCTCTCTCATGGGTTGGCCAAATTCTCTGGGCGGGCAAAGCAGAGAAAGGGGAGGTAACCTTGCTTGTTATGACCTCATAACAAGCAAGATTCCAGATCGGCCCATCTGAGCTTTCATTTTCTCAAAGGCAGAGCAGGATACCCAGGGCTCGGTTTACACCTATCACCATTTCAAGCCAATTGGGGACCATAGGCAGGCTGGGGGAACGCATATTAATGTTAAAAAACCTCATAAAGTGAAATTTTCATGCCATGGGACCTTTAAACACATTTGTATAATACATGTATCCTCTCGGAAAGACACTCGCCAGACTGTCCTCACCCAGAAAACGACCGTATACTGTGGGTCAATTGTGCAAGCAGCTCATAACGACCATTATTTACGTGTGCTATTACGCGGCGACATCTCGTGGCCGCAGTAATTATCGCGGAACAAGGAAGTCAGGTGACAGGATGAGTAAAAAAAAAACACCGGACTTTCACTCGGAAGACCTTAGTCAGTGACGCAGTGACGTCCGTGACGCAGTTCCGTCCATATTTTGGCAGTTTTGGCATTATTAAAACTGGCACCGCAGTCACGTGTTGAAAACGGCCACTGTTCGGCAGTAATTAGAACGTTCATATCGCTTTGGGAGTCATAGGAAATCAACCTATTCTGTCGTTTTGGTATGAGGATATGTTGCGTTTAGCAGGTAGCCTAATGACTACCTTGCTCACCATTATAGTTTAGCTTGTTAGCATGCTGACATTTACCAATAATCACTAAGTCCAAAGTACAGCTGAGGCTGAATGAAATGTTTTGCAGGCATTTGTTGATCAATCAAAGTATTAGACGTAAATGTTAGACGTATTAAGGGATCACCAAAGTTATTAAACTTGCTCGGGGGCATGAACATCTGCACCAGAGTTCATGGCAATTCATCTGATAGTCGTCCAGACATTTCACTCACTTGTCGAGCTAACTTGTCATAATACTACTACTGTAGCCTACTTCCTTTTTACAGCAGGAGCTGGATTATGAGAGTAGTGCATACTGTAATGAATAACCATCGTATTATAGCTCTAAGAACTTTAATAGGTATCGACAAAAAACATGGTTAGCTCGCTCTGTGCTCAGCCAACAATTACCAAACAAATTAGACTGTGTTTCCGAGCAGCACAGATGTTTGTTGTCTATTAAAAGCACGGATGACTCTTATTGGGAAAATGTCACAGAAATTGAGGGAAAGCCTCATTATCAGGTTGGTTTATTTGTTTTCAGCTTGCTCCCATTATGTGAAACAGCATTTTAGATGAGCCAAGGACTCCGCCATGGTTCTGTGGTCAGCAGAACGGGAAGCGGTGTACTTGGCCTTCATGCTCTTTGAAACTCTCTCCCCACCCCCACCTGCATGGAACCTTCCTCTGCGAATTCACTAATGAGGCTGAGCCAGGAGTCAATCAGCTGTAAGGGCTCAAATTTGCTTCTGAGGGGTTGCAGGCAAACCGGTACAGCCTGCCAATTCGACATTCTCACATCTTTGTGCACCCATCATCTCCTCTATTCACTTCAGTCAAGCCGAGGCAACCGTGGGTGGCAGAAATGTCCGTCAGGTTGTGGCTGGTAACACAGGAGAGAGCACTCCAAGTGGAGCTTTCACAGCTCTCGCACCCTGGAAATCATTTTCTAAAATTCAAACTTCTTTTGAAGGTAAACCCACACAGTAATTAAATGACTAAGTGTGACTGCAACACAGTGAGCAGCTGAATTCTGACTTTGAATACCTTAATTTAAACTCATTGCGCTAAAAACACACTGGACCCGGAAGCGTTCTTTTCGGCGCCCATGTTATCCAATCTATTGTTATCAGTTCATACCAGCTGTGATTAGGAGCGGAGCGGGCGTGCCGGCCCGCGCGCTGCAGCGATTGCTTATTTCAGTCGCAAGCCGCGAACAAATGTGTCAAGCCAGGTAGGTAATCAAACACAGGAAGGCCACAGCACAGCCGGATACTTTGCAAAATATTTTTTGGCTGTCTTGAATTCTCAGCTGTGTCTAGAGCGAGACACGCGATCAGGCTCCCGATCAGGCGCCCGATCAGGGACGAATCTATGAATCGCTGTGCTTCGCTTCGTGTGTGGTTTGTTCCTGGCCTCACTCTGCTGACCGCATGTTTCACAATGTTCTCATTCATTATTCTTTTCCAAAATATGACTATGTTTCTGGCCTGCATTCATACAGTGGTCTGAAGGAAGCAGGGGGCTTTACGGCGACTATAATACGCCGCTGACACTCCCATTTCAATGGTTCACCATTCTACCTATAAACTGAGCTCCATTAAGTCCAATAAACGAAGTACTTTACGATCCATCATCACCCCTTTCTATTTTTGGCCTCTGCAGCCAAATATCTCTGAGCATCAGTCCAATAAAACTGTGCAAGGGAATCAGCAAGCAGAACAGCAGTTAATGTAGCTGTATAATGTATGGAGGGGTCGCAGAGGTCTCGGAAATGTCGTGGTGTTGATAGTAGTGTGGGGGAGAGAAAGGTGGCAGAGTTTCCGTTGTTTCATATGAGAGGAATAATTCATATAGAGGGGAAAGAAATAACAATGTGTGACATCTGCTGCTGGTAGCGATTATTGTCGATATTTTCACCGCTGCCACTTCCACTGAGCAGAGTGGTGTCTCGCTCAAAACATATCTCAGAGACATAAGAATAACAGCCTTTGATTGATATTCTGGGTGTGATGGTGCTTACTGCCAAAATTGCAAGTCTAAACAAAAATGTGGTCTATTGAAATTCTGATTCAGGCTTGCCCTAGTTTTCCCTCATATACATTTATATTGTTTGGGGCGGAGCTTGGGAATGGGGACTTATCGTAGAAAGATATTATCTTATAAACAAGTGTCTGCGAGGCAAGTACCTTTCTGTGTTCTTTGGTGCTATGATCTCTCTGGATGCTAAGAGAGACAGGCAATCTAGATAATTTTGTCCTGTAATCATCTTTCTGTTTGCACTGCTGACAGCAGCATTACTGCTGAAGAAGTTCTACTACATGCCAAAGATAAACCTATATATTTTCTGCACAAACGTGCGATAGTAAAATCAGTGTGATCATGCAGAGAAAATAACACTGTAGGTAATTCTCTGTGCTGGATTCATTGTGTGTGTGTGTGTGTGTGTGTGTGTGTGTGTGTGTGTGTGTGTGTGTGTGTGTGTGTGTGACATATAGGAAATGGAGTCCGGCTGAACACTGTGTGCACTACTTGAACTGCATATGTGCTCACATTTAATTTCAGTGATGTGATTTCGCAAAAGATGGCAAAATGAATTGAAAAGCTCAGTGGGCGGCGGTTCAAAACAACTTATGACTTTATGTCTTTAGATTGAATGTGACTCATGATGTGCAGTGAACCCATGATGGAGATGAAAAACATTACTTAATTTGTTTTTTGGCACTAAAAGAAAAAGACACTTGTTGTCATTGTACCTGAAATACTTTCAGCTGCTGATTCATCCCGGATGTGATTATTACATGGTAAAACTGGGAGATATGATGTGTGCTGATATTCTCATAGGCTTTTACTCTGAGCCAGTCACACAACTAGCATCAATTATATGTTGAACCACTCCTGTTCAACCTGGTTTAGACATGCATACAGTAAAAGCCAAGTCAATAGCATTGCTCTCTCCTGAAGGCAGCAATATACTAGAAATGAAATTGAGCATGCACAAAATTAAACTGCTGTTGAACTGGTTTCAAACACAGTGCTGCGAGCAAATATCTGTATACTCACTGCGACTTGACGTCTGTTCACTTAGGGACACTCCACGACTCCTTGCCAGATGGGGCTGCTTGCAAACTGCGACTTTGAGATAGAAGCAGAGAGAAATTAGAGTTAGGCAAACAACAGTGAGACGGATCAGAATATCTTGGTAATACTGATTTAAATCTATACAATAAAAGTCAAATATTATAGATGAGATTGAGGCTCTGACACTCGGCACATTACACTCGCTGTTGGGACACAGATCAACTGTGCTGAAGCCCCCGCTGTGTTTTTTACACAAAGCTACTACATGTAAACTGATTTAAACTGAATGCACTTCATTATTTATTGATTTATGAACTGATATGAGCAGAATTATTATGTTATAGTACAAGTGTTACAGTAGTCATATCTTTACCAATATGCTAGAATTGTGATCCATTTTGTAGAAAAAAATGCAGCTGTAAATGTTATTATAAAAAAAAATCTTTTGAGACTATAAATATTAACTACCATGAAGAAATAAAAATTCCCTCTTTGATGTTCATACCTCATTGCTAATTCACTCTCTTGGTTGGTTCATAAAGGGGAGTTCCTGGTGTAAAATATTCACCTCACTGCATGTGTTTTTTATAATCACTAATGTGTGCAATTTATTCATCCGGCCCCCGATGAAGTAGTGACTCAGTATCGATGAATAACCTAATCAAACCCCCACTGACACACTATGAGCATTTGTGCTACAGGCAGTTAGGGGAACTAAAAAAAAAAAATGTCAAGTTGATTCAGCTGGCATTCAGGCTGTGAAAACAGCTCAGGATTTGGACATTTATCCTTCATGTTTTGATGAGTTTCTTTAAGAGCAATCGAAGAGAGGGAGTCAGACCCTGACCGGCACTGTGACACACGGCACCGGTTTCTGCAAATATCCCCTCCACCTGGAACCCCTTCCATTCCAACGACGAATGCATTTTCACGTTGCGTCAGAGCTACATACAGCAGACTGGCGAGGTCAAGGATGACCTTGGTTGAATTCTGACATGCAGAAAAACAATGCAATTCTCCGATGTCTATGCAATCTGAGAGAAAAGATGGGACTGAAAGGGTCTTTGGGAAATATTGATCTTTATGTAACTACATTCTGAGAAGCAGCAGCGTAGGAGGGATACTACATGGCGTCAACAGGAACTGAACAATGAAGCATTTGAAAGCAAAGTAATTGCCTGCAGCTTGTGTTTGCCACGCTGCAGCCCCTTTTTACCTCAAAACACAAACACACGTTTCCTCACCAACTGACTGTTTGCTAAACCCCTCACCCAATAGTAGCTTAGCAAATGGAGATAGGCACGGCAAGCTACTATGTTTCTACAAAGTTTAGAGTAGCATTCATGGCTCCGTTCTGCTCTTAATTTGGTTTTGGGAAAATTACACTCGAGCCAAACTTGTTATCCAAAATAGCATTTTAAGCGGCTATAATTGATGTATTTATAAGAACAGCGTATCAAATGACAATGTGAAAGGGGTCACCTGTAGTGATAAACCTACGGAGAATTATCATCCTTAAAGCCTTTTCTCTCGAAAAAATTAAACCTAGTTGTTTGAAAACATAATATTTAATCTGCAATACAAAATCAATGCTGTTTCTTTATGTCCAATACATGGATAATCAACTGGTGAGGAATACTTCTACAGGTTTCTAGTGTAAAAAAATAAACATTAAAAAATAATAAAAAAGTCAGCTGGAGATAGTGTTTTCAACCAACTCATGAAGCTAACTTTATATTAATAATAAATGTTTATTTAATATAGCACTTTTTACAGAACAAAGTCACAAAGTGCTTCACAATAGAAAAAATCTTAAAGAAGACCATAAAACAGTAAAAAGAAACAAGCTATAAAACAATAAATATATAGCTTAAAAACAGCTAGCTAGCTACAGGATCTATTGGCGAGAAGAGGGAGGTGGGCAGCATGGGTCTTTCTGAAGTCAATTTTCATCTCTTTCGTCTTATCAATGTTGAGAGATATGTTATTTTGACACCAGTGGGCCAGCTGTTCCACCTCACCTCTGTATGCTATCTCATCATCATTGCTGATGAGGCCCACCAGTGTTGTGTCGTCCGCAAACTTGATAATTTGATTGGAGTCATATTTGGCGGAGCAGACTTGGGTCATTATTGTGAACACCAGCGGGCTGAGCACACATCCCTGGGGGGCACCGGTGCCGAATGTAGTGGCTGTGGAGATGACTTTCCCAATGCACACTGTCTGGGGTCTCTGTGAGAAATTCCATGATCCAGTAACAAAGGGAGGTGTACAGATCATAGACTGTAATAATTATGGACATAGCATCGTTGACGTCACCCATTGGTTTGTGAACTGCCGTTCCAGGGCTCCAGACCAAATGGTTGCATTTTGCGGCCAAAATTTGAGAGTGTGCGACTGAATTTTACATCTAGTTGCACATGTGCGACCAGTAAATTTGCCCCCTTTTTTTACACGTTAAATGTCGAAATCTCGGTACCTGAGCGCGTATGCGCAAGCTTATCTGTCCTCTCTGAAAGTTGACAGAGAGCAGAGCTCTGACACAGACACAAACACGCAGAGCTGCAGACGGTGCAAATTACGTTGGCTCTGCAGTTTTGTTGAAATCACGGCAATGCCGATAAAGTGGTTGCAAGTATGGTTACAGTTTTTAAAAACTTCACGCAGACAGCGTTTGCTGCGATATCATATTAATGGCGAGGCGAAAGCGGTCGCGGTGCTGTTGACGTTACACTTCCTCGGAGACGAGCAGCCAGGCACAACAGTGGTTTCTGTGCCCTGGTGACTGACTGACAGGCTGAGGTTGTAAGGCAAGGCAACTTTATTTCTACAGCACCTTTCAGCAACAAGGCAATTCAAAGTGCTTTACATGAAACATTAAAGAGAAATTCAAAACGGTCATGATGAAAATAAAACCGACTAAAATATAATAATATACAAATACAAGAATAAAAGTTACAGTAAGAAATTAATCATTATTCAATTTAATAGGTTGTAGGATTTTTATTTTTGTTTAATTTCTTTAGAGTGTAACATATTCTAATAAAATAACAATGTTCTTAGTACATAGGATAAATAGGTTTGGAATTGTTTTTACAACTGAAATAATTGTTTTGTAATTACAGAGGGAAAGTACTGAAAAAAGTACCATTGGGTACTGGAACAGAATTTCAGGTATCAGTACCAATATTGGTTCAGATGCGAAAGGTACCCAATCCTAAGGGTAGTAGCCTAAACAATGCATGTTTAATTTTAAGTTGAATTCATTGTAATTGTAGACTAGACTGGTATATTTTTTTATATTTTGTTTACTGTCATGAGAGCAATGATGCCTTCTATGTTGAATCTTCAAAAGTGACACTGAATTTAAAACAGCACATTGTAATTTCTGCATCTATTATGAAAGTATTTATTAGTAAGACAGTGGAAATTAGTAGAAATGTGAATATTTGGTTAGCATGTTGATTTACGGTGTGTGCCCCTAAATCTTCTGGTTGCGCTCCTAAAATTTTCAGTTGGGGGCCACTGTGCTCCTAGTGAAAAAAGTTAGTCTGGAGCCCTGCGTTCTGAAGCCAGGAGTTTGCATTTTGGCCGTCGCCATCTTGGTATCTTAGAGCCAGAAGTTACCATATTTGGACAAAAGGGGCGGCGGTAGGGAGAATGACGCGTCTAAGCTAAGGCTGAGCAATTTTATCGATTCTGCGATATAAATTGATATTTTTTCCCCCAAGAAAGTATTGATTTTTAAGCCGCGAGTATCGATACATAAGTCCCATTCAAATCCCCCGTGTTTACCCCCGTTCACGTTGCAGGAAGAGCGATTTGGTCAGCCAGCTGCTAGTGTTGCTGTAGAGCAGCCAACGTCAACTGGCCCGCCGCCAAAGCTTTTAGTCTGACCTGCAGAATAATCATGAATTCACAAAATGTAAAGAGGAAAAAATGTGTTCTGTTATTTATCATTTCAAGCATTTAGAGCAAAAACCCAGCCCCCTGTATTTACAACTCTATTCACATGCCGGGATTCTGTACAGTGATGCCCGAGCTCCACACACACTGCTGAGCCGAGATGTGTGCGCGTTAAAGGTTAAAACACGCAGCACCTGACTGGGAACGATACAGAGTTACCAACGGCCACTGGGGCAGATGAACTCACGCTGGTCTCTTTTCTGTAAATAGGCTACAATTAAACCTTCATGAGTAGAAAGTCAATACTTATCAATGCACTCCAGCATAAACATGTAGAAAGCGATATTTCAATCTGCTCAGTCCACCGCGCTGTTTTACGCAAACACAGCTCTACTCTGCAAATAGCGAATTTTTACAAACAAGCTAAAACAAAAGCTGTCGGTTTGTAGTCTAACTGTTTATCTTAGGTTGCCGGGAATCTGGAAATTTTGACAAATTCTTGTAAACCTCACTGCTGGCTGAACAAACCAAACTCTCCACTAGAGAGGACAATCTGGAGCTACTTAATATGCACGTGAATGACGCGATCGTTATGTTCGAGTTATGATGATGCTGGTTGTATTATTTTGCAACAACATCGTTTCATTGCAAATGAGGCATACATGACGAGTGCATAGCCTGCTTATCAGTCCATTAATCATTAAAGCTGGGCTGTTGGCTTTTCCACGTCAACTTTTCACTTCAGCCTCTTTGACAGTGACATGTTTACCTGACAACAGCCTTTCTTTCTGCAAGCATTTTCCACCAATCAGGATGCTGCATACTACAATAATTTTTCCATAATCACAGACTTTAACCATCACTCCTCAGTGAACTGCCTCCTAATCTGAGATCTTTTTCTAGTTAAAGAGCCAGTTATCATTATGGAGTGTCCATGTTTTTTAGGAGTTTGCTCACACTAATACATGTAAAAAAAAAAAAAAAAAAGTAGCATTAATTCAGTAAGAAAGTGAAAATTTCGAACAAGAATAGGCGTATTAGGTATAAATTCATTTAATTTTCTTTATTTGAAAGTCCGGCCGCCAGAGTGGTTAGAAAAATTCTGAAAAAAATGTTGATGATCCCTGCTGTAGACTCTCTGTCAAGTCAGAGACATATATTGTGTAATTGATGTTTTCAGTTTAATTAATTAAATCCAAGTAAATGGAACACTCACAAGATGTCACCAAAATCACTCTGTCCCCTTTAAATCTTTCAGAAAATGATGTAAGTGTATCGAATTATATCGAATCGTATCGTTGGCTGAATATCGTGATATATATCGTATCGTGAGCTGAATATCGTGTATCATATCGTATCGTGAGATTAGTGTATCGCTACAGCCCTAGTCTAAGCTAGTGATGTGTATGGTTTCAATGATGCTGCTCTAAGCTAAATGCTATAAGAAAAACTCTTGATTTTCAACCTGACGCGAGTTATCCAGCAGAGTTGGACAACTCCTATCAGCTGGCAGGTAAACGCAGACCTCCGGGTACTGGTGCTGTTCGTCAGCATGTACGGCAGTACATGCTGACGAACAGAGCTGGTTACCAGTTAACGCTAGCGCTAGCTAGCTAGCTTGGATGGCAGACCGCTGAATAAGACATTTCCAATTAACTTTGACGAAGTGAAAACACACATTGAGAGGGTCAAAGTTCAAGATGAAAACAAGGGCGACACCCAAAAACAAGTTCAGGTCTCTTTTAATGTCCACAATGCCATAGTTAGCATTGTTAAACCTCTACCGTAATTAACAGGATGGCATGTAGCCACGGCCCCCCTGAAGCATAAGCAGAGCAGTCACACGGCAGAGCAATCCGCTGACTGGTACAAAAATAATTTGAAAAGAATTCTCTTCCTTACGGAGACTAAACAAACATCCCCGTCTGTCGCAACCATTAAGGTGTCAGATATGTTTACCACTGAAGGTCATCCCGAGGCATGCCTGGACGCTCTGGCTTGACCCAATGGTGCAGGTAAATTCAGTTGAAATGCCACAAAACAAAACTGTTCATGAGCTGCCTCGTTTTGCCTGTCTCAACCCATTTCTTCCCTCCTTCCCTCCTGCCCACCCAATGCATTAGGAATTATGTGTGGCTGAAACTGACTAAATTGGTGATGCCGGGCAAAACCCACCCATTTACAAACAGAATGCTTTTCAAAGAATGCTCATTTGTCCAGTGGCACCTGCTGTATGAACTATATTTTAGAACACTCAATAGATTTAATAACAGCTCCCTGAACCAAAAACCTGACTCAACGCTTAATTTACTGTGTAAAAACTGCTGCTACCTGGTTGCTTTTATGACAACAAGAATATTGTATGTGGCTCAAAAAAGCTCGCCATCTCACTTACCCTCCAACACCTTATTCAGTAGAAATGAGACGGGGCTACAGTGTAAAGAGCAGTGAAAACCATGTAAGGCCAAATAAATCAATTGTTCCCTAACTTGAGAGCTCACATCACTACACTTGGCTCAGTGCAGATCACCTCGGGGAATTACCTAGATGTTTCAGGGACACACATGAAAAAGGGAATTCAGTGGCTGAGCATTTCAAATAGCAGACTTCTTAGCCCCAACGAATACATGAATGAAATAACCTATAAAAAGGCATGATTACTACAAGGATATGTGAAATACATTAGCTGAGGTTCTATCTGTCCATGTGTCAATTCAACCAGTTCACTGCCTTCACACTGCTTGTAACCACATCACTCTGATACTGTCCGAAGGCCACTTGGAGACAGATGATTGCTAGGTTCCTCAATGATTGGCAGGACAACCAGCTACACTGCTACATGACTGGCGGCTGTTGTAGCTGGCAGCAGATGGGTGATGTATTTTGACCGTGGAGGCTCATGCACACCTTCAATTCCTTGTAGACAGGTGCGTATATAGGAAGGAGGACATGTCCACTGTCCTTTTATTTGCAATAAACTTGATTGAGAAATACAACGTTTCGGTCCTTCATCAGGTTAAACAGAGGAATGAAGAATATTAGGGCTTGGGTATCTTTCAAAAATGTTAGATACTACCAATACCATGACTTTGATACCGGTTTCCGAAACAAATGAATTAAATACCAATTTTATAGAACAAAAAGAAATTACAACACAAATCTTATTTACTTTATTTTTCAGCTGCTACTATGTGAGCCCTGTCTCTGTGAGTAACCTCTGCGACGTGTAACGTTAAACAGCCAATCAGCAGCATTATTAGATCTTAGTAGAAGCATGCTGCATGCTTATTGGCTCACTGACTCTGATCAGATTTACTCCTTAGGTATTGAAATTGGGTATTGAACGACGAGGCATTTTTCGATATTAGAGGCAAGTCAGTCGGTCAGTGCCTAAAAGGTATTTAATTCGGTACCCAGCCCTAAAGAACATTCTAGACAGATATTGTCAACACCTCCTCAGTTGAGGCCAACAGGGACCATGAGCTGTCAGGCAATCAGCAAGCTTCCTGTCTCCTCAGTACCATATCATGGTCACCACCTTACCTTCTCTATACCACAACAGAAAGAAAGAGATGTCATGTTTTGTATGATTAAAGCTGCTTTCACACCACCACATGGCAACCTTTCCGGACAACCCGCCTACCTGCAAGAGCGTTACCCAAAAAGTGTTTTTTAAAAGCGACGGCTGCCAAAGCCAGGCGGTTATCGTCAGGAGTTCAGCACAACACAGTTGACTGTGCGGCAGAGCAAAAATCTGGCACACGTGCACCAACCGTTTCATACCCCTAAAGTGCACAGCAACAGAATAATCATGGTAATATCTGCATTCTCTGCAGTATAATCAACGTAAAACAACTCTGCAGTATAATCAACTTATGAGATGTACAGGATAATCCAAAACAAGCGCTGTGTTGGATTGCAGAATGCGTGAGCTGGAAAACAAAGAACAATCTGACACAAAGCAGCCATCCTCAAACACACAGCCCAGAATGAATTATCAGGCTTTCAAAATAAAATGCAAATAAGAGCATTTACATTGTTTTGTTGAACACGTTGAAGGTTACTGAATAAAGCGAAAATTGCACACTTGTATACGTTACTGTGCCTGCTAATGTTTAGCATGTTGCTAAGGTTACGCAGGTTGCTTAGCAACTTTGAGGCAAGCATATCAATTCAGAACAGTGATTCAATTTCAAAGGATAATCCACAACACGTTTGGCAGGGATTATCCCGCCTCTACCACAACCACCTTGCAGCAATCACAACATACAATAACAACTGGTATTTCAACGAAAAGTAACTGACAGAAACACCTTTGTAACCTGAAAAAAAAAAAAAATTATGTTGTGACTTTAACAATTAGCGGAAGCCAAAGCCCCCCAGCTAAAAGTATTAATTTACAATGCTGAGGAGACTGTGCGGTTGTCTGTAAAAGGATTTACTCCAACCAGAACTTCAGACTTAAAGCGCCCATATTATGCTCATTTTCAGGTTCATAACTGTATTTTAAGGTTGTACCAGAATAGGTTTACATGGTTTAATTTTCAAAAACACCATATTTTTGTTGTACTGCACAGCTCTCTCTCACTGCTGCAGATCCTCTTTTCACCTGGTTTCTGTTTTAGCTACTGAGTGACACCTCTTTTCTTCTTCTTCTTCTGTACTATCTTTGATTGCACTCGCACATGCTCAGTAGTTCAGATGTAGATCATGTCAGCTAGCTAACTCTAGAGACAGTAAAAGAAAGCTGTTTCTCCAACTTTGGTCAGTTACAAGGCAGGATTAGCTGGGAGACTTCTAAATGAGGGTGCACATGTAAGTAGTTCTTTTGTAGATTATGGTGAACTTGTGTGTGTTGTAGCAGTGCTTTGCTATTGAGAACGACGTAGCATGCTAGCGTTAGCATTAGCGTTAGCATGCCAATGCTAATGGTTAGCATGCTAACGAGCTAACGGTTGTGGTTAGCCAGCTCATTTCGGACTGTGACGTCACAGTCCGAGCCGATTTTGAACAGCTCACTAGGAGACTGAAGGCAGGACACATTCAGAAACCGTATCTCACTCAAAACAGCATGGATGGATTTTTTTCAAAGTTTGTATGTGTGTGGAAGCACCAGAGACACAAAAGAACACCCCAAATCCCAGAAAAAGTGATTTTTTCATAATATGGGCACTTTAAAGTATTCTCAATGGCCATGGTTTCAATGGACTTCCAGCCAACCAAAAAAAGAGGATTCACCCAGACCATGTTACTGTGCAGTACAGTACAGTGCATAGGGGAAATTGAACAGAACATGAATTATTTAGTCAAAGGTCTGGGTTGGCAGCTCAGGTTTAAATGTGTGCAGAGCAGGGCTTTGCAAAACTTCACCGCCTTTTAAAAGAATATCTGACCTCAAGTTCTCCCACATTGTTAGATCCGAGATGTTCAGTGCCTTCTGGGATGCACTGATTTTGTAATGAAGTGTTTTAGCCGAGTCTTGCGGTGTACCTGCCTCGCCTGCTTTAGTCTGACAGCCTCCAGGGAACGGGTGGGAACTTGTTTCGCTCTGCTGTGGGTTGCATGTGGAGGCGGAGAAAGCGATAGCAAAAAAACATAAAAAACAATTGAAAGCGAGATTTTTCCTCACATTTATTGTGGTTGCATTGCATCACCGTTTACTGGGGCTACAGTGGGAGCTGAAATTGGTGTCTGTGCTGCTTAAACAATGCATAATTATTTGATATCATCAAAATGGTGGCTCTTGAAAGAAGCACCTGTAGTTTAATTCTGGGGGCAATATAAAATATGAAAATATGCGATACAGATATTACTTGCGATAAATAAACAGATATTAAAGTGTGCCGAGTTCTGCATTTCTGCTGCTTTCAGTATTCTGCTAAAATACAACATATAGCTTGTTGAATTTAAAACAAACAAAAGGAAATCATTTCCAACATTCTTTTTTTGAAAAAATTGAACATTGAATTGAATATAAAAGGCACCACTAAAAAATAATTTTTTTTGTATGCAGTTTTCTGCTGATAATTTCTTCCAACTAACACAAAAAAATCGGAGTGTCTTTTGCGATATGTCGCAGCCTTTCACAATGTATTCACTGCGCCAGTTGATATTGCAATGACGATAAAAAAAGAAAATATATATATGTAGTGCAGCCCTAACTTACATGCTAACAAACCAACATGCTAGCGCTAGCTCTCCCAGCTCCTTTCTATTCACTCTGTGGTGTGCCGTTTACGCCCCGCTGGTATATTGTGGACAAATAACACACAAATGACTGACCTACTGTATTGAAGTCTGGGGAAGTGCTGGTAAAACATAGACTCTTTCAGTTTTCATTTTACACATAAAAAAGAGCCATAAGAATCATCAGTAGAAGTCGACATCGAGATTCATCGAGATTCATCAAATCCATCGTTTGTTCAGTTAAAGTTGTTGGAATTTCATGATCTAGTTAGTAGATTACTACGACGATGCAAGGGTATCGATGGTTACACCTACGTATATGTTGTATCACAAGACACAATAAGACCATTTATCAGACTGTTTGATCCTGAAGGAGTGGGGCTCAGGCGAGCGCAGCACTCCAAGGACCGAACCCATATCTATGAAGCTGCCTACAAGGCAGCTGGCATGGCGGACATGTGAGTAAGTGATAAAGGAGTTGAATTTATTCTCGTCATTTCAACTTTAATCTCGACATTTTGACATTATTCTCGAAATGGTAGTTCAACTTTATTCTCGTCAAGTTGACTTTATTCTCGACATTTCTACTATTTTCGAAATGCATAATAAATAAAAAATCTTCCTCCTTAATTTTTTTCCCCTTGATGTGGCCCTAATGATTACAGTATTCTGCAAATGATGTAGGCCTATAAAGCTCACAAGAGAAGTTTGCCTGCCAACATCCAGAGGTTTGAAAAAAGAGAAAGCCATTCCAATTCCAATTTGTTAATGCATGTTTTGTGAAAGAGGGGCAGATTATATAAGATGAATCTTCTTTCTTCTTTCTGCTCCTTTTCATTTAGGACTTGACATTTTGTGTTTACATTCAGTTGTTTGTTTGAATACTAAAGTAAACTTGTATAAAATGAAATAAAAGAGGAGCCAATGACCCGTCAACTCTTGTCTCACAACTGTCCAATGTCTTTTTTTGTGGAGCAGTTTATACTCCGACACAGGAAGTTAAATAACACACAGCTAATACGCTACGACAATGTTAGCTTCCTCCAGTTTGGGCTTTTGGCGATGGCACAAAAAAAGAATCGTGCAAATGTACCATGCCCCCCCCCCGCTCCCTCCCGGCCGACTGATAGCAGAGATTCCATTAAAAATGAATTTATCTCACAGAGAAATGTTTTTAAATGCTGGACCTTTTGTCTGGGGTGCCATATTTCTAGAGGAATTCTTAATAATTCATAGGGCCCAGAGTTGCAGCCAGGCCGTGGCATTTTGAGTTTGTGTGGAGGATTTAAACAAAACTCTGACATATGCTAGAGATTTTTTGAAGAGTTGGCTGGAAATATTTTGGCATGACATGCTGTTATCAACGTTGGCCACAACAATAAAATGAAAAATATACAGTACAATGGATGTGCAATGTCTCATCCTCTGCAATGTCTTCCATACACCCATCCGCTTTTCTTTTCCTGTTTTTGTCCCTAAACACCATCTCATGAAGCAGAAATGCCATAAAAATGGTCTTATAAACAGAAAGAGCAGTATTCCCTGGGACTCTCTTCAAGGGTTGAGTGAAACGTCACCCAAATGAAGAATGGCAGCGATATCCAGCCAGAGGACAGCTTCCTCACTCTCCCTGTTTTTCTGAGCTCAATAAATCAGCTCAAGGTTCCTCAGTGATCCTCTGTGTGGCAGCGGGAGGGGATTTATCAGCCTCAGATAAAGGCTCGGTCCTCGTCAACGTTGCCTTTCACCCTCGGCGAGGGGAATTTATGAGAACTGGTGGCATTGTGGGTGCAGCCTACCTAGTTACACAACAGAGAGCAAAGGGCCGCACAACAAGACATTCCATTGTGTTCACACTATTCATTTCTACCCCCCCCCCGACGATGTCGTTCAGACACAGCACAAACGGCGCTGCACACATTTATTTGCAAACGTGTAAAAGAACCTGCAGCAAAAGGGGACAACTGGTGTCACTGTGGTGTACAGCAGTTCACTCAAGTTTCTCAACGGTGCAATTCATAAAGCTTACAGCAGAGTCTTAATCAATTTAGCAGTAAACATACTGTAGGAGAAATGGTCCGCTGCATTACGCAATGGCGTTATTTATTTACTGAGTGCAAATGACCATTCACATGTTTCATGAATTCTCTAGTTATGACTCGTATTACAGTGTGTCACAGAATGTAAGGCGTTACCAGTATGGAATCACCACTGTTCTTTTGTTTACCACTTATTTCATAAAACAATATAGCTTTAACTGGTTTCACATCCGGACGTCTATAACACTGGTAAACACATAAATCATTATACAATTTCAAGCTTCCCCTCATGTTATCTGCAGTATAAATAAATGCCATCTTTATGACAGTGCAATTACCTAATTACACCTATTAGACCAATAGAATTAGCCTCTGCTAATGCTATTAGAGCACACAGTCCAATACATAAAGAATTAATTCTATTTTGAATAATGCAAAGATAATGATAAGGAATGCTTGTTAGAGGATTGCATGAAAACAATTCATGTGTGCATCAAAGCTCTCTCATTCTATGATCTAACTTGATTAACATTTCCCAAAATTGATTCTTCTATATACACAATGCTATGGTTTCTCCTTGATAAAGAGGTTGAAATGAACGAGCTGGAAAGTGTAGCGGTACGTAACTTTTAGATGCACAATATTCAGGTTTTTTCTGCAGTTTACGACATAAATACAGTGCTTATTGATGTTTTTGATTGAACATAAATGACAGGTAAGCATTAATTGATTCAAGAACAGACAAAAAACAACAGTGAATGTATCTACTAACAGCACATTTTCACTCCCAGCGAGTCAAAAAGCGACGCTTGGTCAGGTGCCTTTGGCGTTTGTTACTGATGCATAAAATCTCCTTTAGAATTTAGCCCTTTGGTGTCATATTTAGAAGCGCTTGGTCGGGACTCTTGGCGTCGCTTTTTGACGCTCTGGGTCGGGACGTACGTTTAACTGACATGCTGCACAAGAACGGGACAGTTAAGTTTAGGAAAAAATGGTGGGTGGGGTTACAAAATTTACGTTTCACGCCGGACAAGAACGGGACACAAACCCAGGTCTCCTGGGTGAAAGTCCTGTGTTGTTTGACCAATCCGTCCCCCCAATCTTCCTCCTTACGTGGATATTCGGTCTATCATACTACTCGCTACTGTTGTCGCCGTTAAATCATCTTCCAGCGCTGTGGTCCAGCTGCTGCTATGACCGGTGCTTCCCATGCACACGCTGAAGGGTGATTTGTGCGTCTGTATCTGACGCTGAGAGCCACTGAACAAACGTCAGTATTTTATGATTTGGGAATGAGAACGGGTTGCTACTAACTAGTATTGTCTGTGTATCAGAGTCTTATAGCCTATATTTTCTCCCTCTGTGCCCTAGAGCTAGCCTGGAAATCCAGACCCAAATACGAAAGATCCGGTCGGCAAAACAGAAAAAAAGTCCTTCTTGCAAAGGAAGAATTTCTGTTCTTCTTTTTAGATAAAAAGCCAAGTTTCAAGTTTCCAAGCCGTTTCAAACAACTGGTGTTCATCCGTAGCCATCTTGCAAGGTTTACTAATGACTTTGACATCGCAGCGCTGTCGTCATCGGTTTAGGTCGCCTCTGGCCCGCCTATATCAGATACACCGATTGGTGCAGCTCGGCTACAAGGGCATAGTTAATGAGCATCATTACTGAATGCCAGAGGGACTCGCTGAGCAAATTCAAATTGTGCTCCATTGTTGTCCAAAAACTATTAAAAACACATCAATGAGCAACACTGTTGCACTGGGTGACATGTTTCTTCATTACCATGAACACACACTGTAGTTTATTTAGACTCAATCCCACATACACTGTCCTGCTGCCCCAAATACTCAGTGCAACAGATTAATCTGCAGCTCAAAATAGTCCCCAACAAATGCACCATTTACTTCTATTTGAGTGACGTCTGCTAACAACTACACTGTGTGTTTTCGGAAATTAATGAGCCTTTTTAATATGAAAATATATATTTGTGACCCTTGGTATTGCTGCTTGTTGCTTTCTCCAGAACCATTGTACCCCAAAATTACTTACAGAAGGACCCCAAAGGACTTAATATGCAACCCCACTGTATACTACTGACTTATTGTGTACTTCTACTTCAGAGGAAAACATTGTACTACTACATTTACCTGACAGAGAAATGCATAGATATACAAAGTTGGAACCAATGGGCTTGGGGCTGAGAGCCACAGACAGGGTAGGGAGGTTAAAAAGTATTAAGAGGCGGTAAAACACATTGTTGTTTTTGGTCTTTTTTCAAAGGATTTGTTGACAATAAAAAAAAAAAAACGGAGACTAACACCACCTATAAACTAATGTGCACTGCAGTTGATTTGTAGTTTAGCTTTGCCAGACCCTCCTCCACAGCGCTGCGGAATAGGGTCTGGCTAGTCCACACAGCATTCTGGGATGGGAGAAACACGTGCTCTGGTTTACTGGCATTTCTTTAAACCAATCACAATCATCTTGGGCGGCACTAAGCACCGGGCAGAGCCGGGGTGCCGTTGCAAAACAGCCTCAGGAAGGAACTTGTTTTGGTGGAACATGTGTACGTTCAAAGGTTGTTTAGACGTGCAACAGAAAACTCAGATTGGACAGATAGTCTAGCTAGCTGTCTGGATTTACCCTGCAGAGATCTGAGGAGCAGTTAACCATAGTCCTCGGAGGTTAGAATTACAACACAAAGAAAGCGGAAGGTACCGGACTTCCGGCCGAAAAGAGTGAAGTCCGGCGGGTCCGGGACAGAGTCAATGCAGGGGGGCCTCCAAATTATTTAAGTTAAGTTTAAGTTTTTCATAAAATTAAAAAGTCCTAAAATGAATCCAACATATTAGCAAATATAAATCCCCACTGATGATAGGCTTACTGACCTATAGGTAAGGTGGTCTCTAAGGTAGTCCATCCACAGATACAGTTCATCCTAAGGATTCACTGTACCACATGTATGTTTAAATTTAAACATGATTTATAAACTCATGCCAACAATTAGTAGGTGATTTTAATAGCTTATTATTCTATGCAAAAAAGGTATGTATGAAGGCTTTAGGCCGCCCTACACGTTATTGTAGGCCCAATTTAATATGCAACTTCATTTTATACAATATATGTAGTAGGGGGTCCCTGCTCCATCTCTCTTTCAGTTAAGGGGTCCTTGGGTTAAAAAAACGTTGAAGACCCCTGGACTTGTCGATTTGTGACCACGAGAATCTAAATTAAATTGTTTAAATGTTTTGCTGTGTTTAAAGCTTGATTTGCTGATTATTCAAACGTCCAGATCAGGAGATGAAATAACGCACTGCAGTGTGCTGTCACAAAATAAGGAATACTGGCAGAAAGGCATTAGGCATTACTGTAACTTTAGAAACTGCTTTTCAAGAGTCATTTGTACTCTAAGAAGAAAAGATTAATGCATTTTAGGAAACTAAACATTCCAGACCTTTGGCACTGAAACCCCTCATTTGCAGAATTATTAGATTTTCCTTCATGTTGTTTTTTTTTCTTTACCGATAATGAAGGATCATTTGCCACAGACCATCAAATGTACGCTCCAGATGCCTCGTCGTCATATCAGGGGCTCTTAGATTCTTGAAAAGAAAGACATTCCCTGCTCATTAGTGGATATCCTGAGGCACAGCTGTCTCAATTTTTTTTGCTTGTGAAGCTTTTGTTGTTGACCTCCGGGTGCTTTAGCCACGGTTCTCTTCTCATTCCTCCTCTCTGTCTCACGTACCCATCCCTCGATTCCCTCCGATGGCTTCTGGGCAGACAGTGGATCTTTTTGTATCCCCCATAAAGGTCTGTTTATGGCACTGCATATTGAACATTTATAGCTGTATCCTTATTTGGTAATGCTGGTAATGAAGAGAGTGTGAATCCAGTAGGCACATTAACCACGTAGGTGGTGTGTGTCTTCAGGCTGTAGCCACATATTAGCTTCCTAGGTTTGATGTATTTAACCAACATGTGGCACAACCGATAATGTTACTGTATAAGGCCACCGGGGGAAATAAACTCAATCTCCTAGGAGCACTGAGCATTTCATCCTGAATGCGTGATCATTGCTGTCATCTCTCTCTCTCTCTCTCTCTCTCTCTCTCTCTCTCTCTCTCTGGTCAGCTAAAATGCTTCATTTTCCATCCTGCTCTTATTATTGTGACAGTGTGGTTTTTTGATTTTAGCTGACTCAGGTTACTCTCTGCCTCACTGAGTCAAATCTGCTGAGTCACTGGCCGCAGGACCTCGCACCGTGTCTCATGATCAAAGGGGCTTGACCATCAGCAAAACCGAAACTTTAACCAACTCCAGCAGGCTGACATAAGGCGGCAAGACGTGTTAAAACTCGTACTGACACTTCTGTGAGCGAGGATACATCAGGTGAGCTGTACGCATAAAAATGTGACTTGCTCATTTGATTTCAGACGAGGCTTTTGTCCTCCCCCCCCACCCCCCCTCCCAACCCCTATTTTTGTGTGTATATGGCAACTCTCTCTGTCACAGCGCTGGCCCGCTGAGGTTTTGCTTTGTACGCTGTTCTTCCTCTTAATTAACTTTAGTTTTTATACGACATGACAGTTCAGTCAAATTTCAAATCGAGTCTGACGTGAATTCTCCACAGTGAAATGAAATCTGCTTGCTCAACAGGTACAGCAGTCAACATAAAAATGTCTAAACATCCATATTAGGATATGACAAAAGGCTCTTGTTCACATTTAACTGTGCCGTATGACATTAACCCCTCGCCTACATCTTCTGTAGCATAATATTAATATAACCCCAAGGCATAAAACATAACTGATGTCAAAAATAGTCCATGATGACATTTGATCAGTTTTAAAATAAGGTTGTTTTTCATTGGAACTGTGATGATGAGCCTTCAAGTCAAAGGCCTGGTGGTGTAACTGCATAACATCAACCAACATAGGAGTAGATTGGCCAGTACTGTGGAGCTGAAGGTTTCTGCCCTGCCCCACTGTGTAGCTCATCTGGAGTAGCAGCAATACGTGCCTGCATTTCTACAGTGTGGGTCAATCAGTGAACCTTCCTGATTTTCGGAGCCAGAGATATAAAGAGAAAGAACCCTCTGCAGCTTTTACCAGGTGTAGCAGTTGGCCAGGAGTGGTATGTTATGTAAGCTGGAATCCAAAAATGTAATGCACAATTAGGGTTAATTACGGGATAACGTAAATGCTTCGACACAAATAATTTGCGTTGACGCGTCACTAAATTAATTAAATAAATAAAACTTGCGTGCAAATTAATTAATGTAATGCGGAACTAATGTAATGTGGAACTACTGCTAGATACGCGGGTTCTAGGGACACCTAAACTGTAGCCCTGCCTTAGCTCTGAAGCTAGCCGAGCTCCTCCGCCTACATGCAGTTTTTGTCAGGTCGACGGTCCAGTGAGTGAGTCAGCGATAGCAGCACGAAAGGACGAGTATGGCGAGTGGTGGCAACCCACAAGAGTTCCCCGCTGGCCTCTTTAAGATCGCAAGTTTGGGAAAACTTCGAGACTGTATGGCTGCAGCCTGCAGCCTCCCGTGTCATGTGTCCTCTCGTCTCATTTTAATAAATAGAGATTTGAACCTTATTGAAATTTGTTTTGTGTAAATTGTTAATAATTGAGCAATGGGGAAATAATCGCTAATTGAAAAATGAATCGTTAGATTAATAGAAAAATGAATTGTTAGATTAGTCGACTAATCAAAAAAATAATTGCTAGATTAATCATTTAAAAAATAAGCGTTTGGGACAGTCCTATGCACAATGAAGACGCAACAACCAACTAAGGCAATGCAGACAGCAGTGTCTTAAAATATGAGCACTCACATACTTTTGTTGAACATGTTGGGAAATTAAATAGCCTAGAAATCTAGATGCACCCTAGCGGCAGCAAATGGAATTTGGGGGTTCTTTCTGGGAATAATTGTAAAGATTTACAAAGAATATGTTTAATGTAACAGCATTTACCCAACTGGGTCATTTTGGAACCAATGTGACAGTATTGCTGTGGACAAAGTAACGTTACACAGTGCGTTTTCTTTGGCAGGAGTGCAAATATTCCACCCAAACAAGTTCCTTGCCGAGACTATTTTGAAGAGCCAACCGCAGCTGCGTCCGGAGCTTAGCGACGATTGTGATTGGTTTTAGGAAATGCTAACAACCCAGAGTGCTTTTTTTCTCCTATCCCAGAATGCATCTGTGGAGGAGCCAGACATTACTCCACAGCGCTGCGAAGATAGGACTGGCATTGCCAGACTACTATCCATACAATTCTGTAGGTATTACGATTCTTTTTTTTTTTTGCATCCACACATCTTTACAGTCTTGGATGACATCAATGGCTGCATCGTATTATTACAGATCTTTAGTACACAGTAAGTATCCTGAAGCTCGTCAGGGGTGCAAGTACCAAATTATCTTACAGGCTACAGAAATGCATAATGGAATAAGATAAGTTGAGACAAGATAATTAATCCGCATATCTTTTATATAACTGTTGAAGTCATTGGTTCCAGCATATGCTGACACTATGTTTGCTGATACTCTCCACTTTATATCATTTAAAATAAAATATATCTAGGTTTTGGGATGTTGGTTGGGGGAAAAACAAGCAATTTAAAGATTTCACCTCGGGCTCTGGAGACTTCATTTACATTCAAGTTATACTGTAACTTAAAAAGTTGGTGTTGAGAGATGTGGTAGTGTGCTCTCTCTACTTTACCTTTTCTGGGATTTGAACCAGCAACCTTCTAGCAAAAAAAAAAAAAAAAACACACACTGTTCTCACCTTCAAGTTACTTGTGCCCTCATTAAATGACCCACAGCTATTTGTAGCCCTGTTCATAGCCACTGTCAGCCACAGTAAATGGGAATATATTGGCCTGGGCATGATGAGGGCAAATAAAGGGGAGAGGAGGGAGACAGTGGTGGTGGTGGTGTGTGTGTGTGTGTGTGGGGGGACAGACCTGACTCAGCTGAAGTGACACTCCAGGAAGTGGGTCAAAAGCACACACCTCCACCCCGAACCACGCAGACATTCAGAGCCCATTAATTCAAAACCGTAAATGAGCAAAGCGCCATATGACTCGCAAATTATCATAATATGTAAATTGAAATCGAGTAATAATGGTAGGCCGTACAGGTACAGCATTTGAGGCCAGTTCTGCCTTAATTATCAACATTAGCTTAGCACGGCATGCCCCCCAGCACATAATAATAATGATGATAAATAATTCTCCCCCCAGTAGAGCGAAAAATACTCCTTCTCCGGCAATTCGAAAACAGGTAACAGACTCAGCTGTTAATCCTTTAAATGTGAGGAAGAGATGCTTATACATATTCATGCATATTAATGTCCTGCTGCAACCCAACCTGACAGGGGAGCTTATTAAATTCAGCTTCTTTAAAACCACCATGACATTCAGGAGTCTAAATCCTGTCCTAACCTTGTTAGCTTGTGTAAATAACAACCATGTGGGGGAATCGCAACACCGGGCCTCTCGACACAAGCAGCCAAATGAAGATGTGTTTTGGCATTTTCACCCAGGACAGTCAAAACACAACAGGGAGGGTGTACTTGTATGCATGAAAATCAGCCAGCAAACACTAATAATTTAAGTACTGCCGGCTCCTCTAAGCAGAGAAGTAAACAGCTAAATGCTGATGGGGACGATCAGACTTTTTCAGTCCCGATACAATTCCTTTGGCTTTTGGTATGGGCCGATGCTGGGTCCAATACTAGTGTTTAATGTATAAGCTGTATGCCTCACTGTGTGGAAGTGACCGGGATCATTCTTTTATGTGTAGTCAAAACCAGGCTCGACTTAAATATTGCTTTCATAACTTTGTTGAACAAAATGTAACAATATATAGATAGAAATTTACTGAATTATTAAAATAATAAATCATGCACCAGAAACTTCGTAAAAAAAATCTTCAAAATGAACAGGAATTACAATTCAAGTGTGAACCTTTTAAATGCAGCAACACATTGGAATTAAAAGGCCAGTATATCATGTATATGGTATAGTATATAACAGAGATCTTCAACAGGGGGTCCGGCACCCCTAGGGGGTCCTCAGAGTTACAGGGGGGCCAGCAAGTTATTGTTAAATTAAAATGTCTTAACATAAATCCATCCACATTAATGTAAGTAAGGTAGTCACTAAGGTAGCAATCCACAGATACAGTTAATCCTAAGGATTCACTGAGCCACATGTATGTTTAATATTAAAACATGATTTATAAACTCATGCCAACAATTATTATTTTAATAGCTTAGTATTAGCATTATAAATATATGTATTTAGGCTTTAGGCTGATTTAGGAGAGCTTTGTTGTAAGCCCAGTTAAGTATGCAACTTAATTTTATACAATATATCTAGTTGGGGGGGGGGGTCCCTGCTCCGTGTCTCTCTCAGTTAAGGAGTCCTTGGCTTAAAAAAGGTTGAAGACCCCTGGCAAACATGGAATTGAATTGAATAGATCTGATACCAGTATCGGGTTGGTGCATCCCTAGATGCATCAGTAATATTGTAAAAAAAATTAAATAAATAACAATAAAAAAATAAAAAAATGTCCTGAGGCATAGGTGGCTGAGTTTTCTTGGCAAACAAAGCTCCAAGCACATGTATGAGTCGCAGATGCTCGAAATTAAATGAAAGACATTAAAGTGCAGTTTTGTGTAAACTATGTTATCAGGCAGCATACACAAAGGCCCAGATTCTGAACCTTATAACACAAGATATTAAGATAGTGTGAGGTGGAGAAGGACCAGGGAACATCGCAGCCCCCTTTTTACTTTCATCCCCCAGATACCACAGTGGAGCTTCTTCACGCGTCTCTGAAGCAAATAACGATAAAGACACCAGAGCTAAACTTGATATATCATGATTCATTTCAAGTGTTTGCCTTTTACAAGTTGCTAGTGTTTATAAATTCATTCATTGATAGTTTGAAGTTTGGCCAGCGGGTTGAAAAAGTGCAAAGAAAGCTGATGGCACATACAGAGGGGAGTAAAAAGAAGAGCCAAATAAATGTGTGCGTGGCAGAATGGAGCGAGTGCTCAGAGCAAAAGGAACAAACAAGACTAATTCTTCTGCTCCACAAGGTCAAAAGGCTTTGCAGAGCCTGTAGGGGATCTTCAGATTGCAATTGTACACTGTGGCAATTGTCCACAGCGCTGTGGAGGAGGGTCTGGCTAGTCCACACAGCATTCCGGGATGGGAGAAAAACGTGCTCTAGTTTATTGGAATTTCTTTAAACCAATCACAGTCCTCTTGGGCAGCGCTAAGTGCCGTATGGCGCCACGGTGCCGTTGCAAAATAGCCTCGGGATGGAACTTGTTTTGGTGGAACGTGTACGTTCAAAGGTTGTTTTAGTTGTGCTAGCTGTCTGGATTTACCCTGCAGAGATCTGAGGAGAAGTTAACCATAGTCCTTAAGAAATCCACCGGAGGTTAGAACGCCAACACAAAGAAAGAGGAAGGTGACGGACATCCGGCCGAAAAGAGGGACATCCGGTGGAATTTCCAGAGGCAACGGAGCAATCCCGGAAGTGGAATGCTGTGGATATAGACTAGGTTGTGTGTGACTGCACTCAGGTCCCTTTCCTAACAGGTTCCTTGTTTTGAGCAGTAATTTAAGACACAAATAAAAAGATAAAAAAATGGTCCAAGTCAACCTGAAAGACAAAGCTCCACACTAAAGAAAAAAAAAAAAAGAAAAAAAATAGGGACAAAGGGACTATTTTCAGCCATGGATTGATACACATTTGGTGAACAAGCAGACAATACTCGTTAATAGGCCCAATTGATTGTAAGCTTTGGTGTTTTCGTGGGATTTGTTGAGGATTAAAAAAAAAGAATAAAAGCAGATTTGGTGGCACTGTTTCCATGAGTGCCTAAAATCACAGCTAACGTCACTGCTGTTGCTATGGTAATCCCCAGCAGGGAGGCATGTTTCCTTCAGTTTCGTCTTGTAAAGGCTTCGTGAACTCTGACTGAACTTCCATGAACGTCTTTCATACAAAGGTTTATCACTGCACCTTTATCTTTCTCTTTGAGGCGTCCTCAGGCCTTTGCTCGCTCCCTTTTGGATTCATACAAAAAAAACAACTCCTGATGAACCTTTAAAGGGGGCTTTTACACCTACCTCGTTGTTGCGATGCTTCTCGACATCGCAACAAAACAAAAAGAGCCGCGGCAGCACGAAGAGAGCAGTCAGTTGAAAAAACTCCGACAGAGAGAGAGGACACGAGAGGACTAGGAAGCCCGTCAACAAACTAATCAATTATATATATTAACTATCTGGAGACGCAGCTCACGTATGTGATGACGGCAGGACGTAGTTTTGTCACGTATAGATCTTTAGTGTGCTTGCATAACTGCAGTGTGAAACCAAAACTTGCCGGATCAAATGCAAAAACATGAACCTTGGTCCTGACCTTGGTTCGGACTTTCAGGTGTGAAAGCCCCCTAAAAATGTCAAAATCAAGACGTATCTGCAATGATGGTATCTACAAATGCAATAATAGTCCCACTGGTTTGAGAATCATTACGGGGGTTGGAATGTTCATAATTTACACACTATAATTGCATTTTGCAAGGGGGCTTTTCTTTCATTACTCCTGTTAAAACCACATTCGACATGCCTGTGGAACAGAAAGGGATTTGTACAACTTCACAATGAAAAGGGATATTAACTATTCAGTGGATTTTATGGCTGTTACGCTGTAATGAGCCCAAGTTTTAGTTGGTAAATTGACAGCCCAAGCATTACATCTGTCCCAGGCCGTGTAAATTACTGTCCCAGGCCGTGTAAATTAACACTTCTCCAGACAATACATTGTTGTATGCTATGACACCTAGCTGAGCAGTGAATTAGCTACTCACCAAGAATTTCACTATAAGCATCACCGACTCCATTAAGACATTCAGCTGCACAGAAATAATCAGTTCTTTGTTTATTGAGTCTTATAAACAAATACACTAAAAAGTAAGTATGGCCAGAAAACAAAGGCATCCCTACCTCCAGGGCCCACTTGAAGTCAGCCTTATAGTGGTTTACATCAAAGCTAATCTCGGAAACAGCCCGTCTCTGACAGCTAACCGGAGCAACGACCTCTCAGCAAAAATCCCCGGTGCAGAGTCTGAAAAGCGCTGACTTACAGTACATTTAACTGTTATTAAGCACGGCAAGTTGACTAACAACACAGTCTAATTTACTGCATTATGGCCTGGGGGAGAAGCACACACACTCTCTCAAATACACTCTCTCTCTCTCTCTCTCTCTCTCTCACACACACACACACACACACACACACACACACACACACACACACACACACACACACACACACACACACAGAGCTTGGAGCTGCGTAGTGTTACACAAATATTGTTCTGTTAGCCACCTAGCGGTTTTGGGAGAGGGCAGGATTTTTGTGCTTTTCTTGTAGCAGACTTTGTGGGTATAAATGTTTAAAAGAGGACTGGAAGGTGCACAAGAGTTTTTGTACATACACAAACCACTGACCAGGTTTTTTTAAAGACATTATTTTGTTGTTACAGAATATAGAACAGGAATTGTTAGTCAATTAACCCATCAAGATTGTCGAACTTGGTTCTAACTGGTTACAGTGAAGAACTAAAGGAAAACACACTGATTCTAGAGAGGTGGATTGCAGACAGACATAAAAAACAGGTGGAAATAGCCATCCTGAAGAAGGCAATATGTGGCAAAAAAGTTCCCTTTAAAAGGCATAGCAACCTTGGCATAAACAGTCTACAGCCAAGCTAGCAGCTGTGGCAGTGCTTTGAGCTGACAATTGAATGGAAACAGCTATTGTGGGCACGTTAGCTCCCTGACATGCCCACGATAGCTGTGTTTCCATTCAATTGTCAAGCAAATTTAAAGAGAAATAAAATTAGGCGCGTTTCCATCAGCTAGTTTGGAGCAAATATATGTTTTGTCCGAAGTTTGTGCTATAGGCTACGCATGGCTGTATTCCGCCAGTGAACAGAGAAGAAGTAGGTCGCTAACCGGAAACAAAACAAATCGCCTTGGCCATCTCACCGCCTCTACTAGAGATAAATGGAGAAAACTCCAAAAGGAATTTGGTTCCATTGAGCAAGTTTTTATTGTTCCCTCATGTCCGCGAGTATTGGCCATGTTTCATGCTGTCCGGAGACGACCACACGTTAGGGGAAAAATCTGTGAAGACACCAAACAGCAAACAGCTGACCAGTCCTGTGAGTTACATGATTGGTACGTCAGAACTTATTCGGCAAAGGCGTTTCCATTTCCCATTTAACACATCAACTCTTTTTCAACAAAGGCAAAAACCATTTCAAGCGAGCGTAAAAACCTTTCTGTGCAAATGAGAATGTTTTATCGAGTTTTGCCATTTCCATCCAGCTTTTCTAATGCGATACTTCAAAATGCACATCAAAATAGAGGAATGGAAACACAACTAATGACAATGCTAATGTGCTGATGTTAAGCAGGTAGACTGTAGAGAGCCAAAGTCATGACCATTAAACGCCATGCGATCAATGCGTGGTAACCATGGGAATTCTGTGCACTACTGTATCATATAACCCTAATCGCAGGTCCATTTATAACAAACACTGGCAATCCTAGTCTTTGCTGACCACAGACTGTTACTGTTGATAGCGAAAGTTAGCTAAATTAGCATAGTCGTAATTTCATTGCCTAATTTAAGTTCAAACTATAACATTACCAGATACATCCAGTCTTGTTCCGCTCCTCTGACATGCAAAAGCCCTAACGTAAATGTTTATGTCCCAATTACTGTTTAGAAAACTGTTGTTAATTTTAGGTGAAACTCACAAACGGCTCTCGTTCATTGATTTGCACTGCGCGTCGAGCTCGCTCAGGAAAGAGTTAAACACAATTCAACAACTCTCACTGAAAATGAATTACTAGGTGAATCAATCGCTTCCCTGTCTGAAAAGACTTTTATGGTATAAATAGTCACCATATCGGCTTACTTTAGTCTGACAGACTGAAGTGTCAAGTGTTTGTTTTTTGTACTGTCACTGTGTGGTTAAATTCAAAATCAAAAGGTTCATAAAGGTGGACAGTAAAGTTATGCTGTATTGCAGATGACAAGTGGGCTCTGCCCAGCCCTGCAGATCCCTGCAGTGCAGCCCAGACAAATGCAGCCAAGGCCCTGTAATGAAATAAGAGCTTTTACTAGGAGCTCAGACAGTGTTCATCCATATATTTCCTTCCTTAGTATCTAAATTGTAGAGCAAAGTGATAGCTCAAGTCTTTGAAAATATACTCCTGGGGGTATTACTTGGAAAATAAAAGAAAACGTTCATATAGCCTATTGTAAAAGAGGGTGTTCGTATTAAACACTTTTTCACTCACTTTTTGTCATATGGATATATAGCCTATACAGCTACAGGACTTCTTTCTGGTTTTATAGAGAGTATGGAACAGGGTTTTATTCCCAGTAGGATAATACACACAAAGACATTCATGAAATTTGACTGTGACTTAACCGTATTGTTGTTTTTACCATGTTTAGGCAATTGGCTTTGTGTCAGAAATTGTTACCATCTTCATTTTCAGCCATTTTCAATTTGTGATTATTGTTTTGACATGTAATCTTCAGGAGATTAGCGTGGTTACTTGCAACGTCTTCCTGTACTTCCTGTGCGACCGAGACGAAGATTCATGAAAACATTGTGCTGGCAACCTCCAAAGCCTGACTGTTCTCAGATACATTAGACACCTCATTAGGCACAAACAGCTGTGGGTCGCTTCAACTTCACAGCGCTGCTCAGGCAAATTCATACATTTATTAACAGTACACAAGGACCTTTCACTTCAGCTATTGTTCTAGAAAAATATTGGTATTGGATCAGACGTGTACTTCATCCCAGCGGCAACCAGGCCAGCACTCAGCACGTTCAACAGGTTGGTATCTAAACTTCTTTGAGTGGAGCTCATATATGAGCTTCAGATGTAAAAACAGACTCGTGAAAGAGATTAAAGGGGTATCTGTACACATCAAGATCAGTGTATTAGGCATGAAGAGTACTACTGCTGTGGCTTGGATTATAACCTCATTGTACGTGACATTGGACCATAGACAAATATATAGAAAAATAATGGACGGAGCTACCGGCCCTGAAAAGTGAAGCCACTCCAGAAGTGCCTTGAACCGGCTCCAAAAAGAAGCCCGATTGCATAGACGTCTATGAGGAAATGACTCTACGTCCCACTTGATTCATTACCTTAGTAAACAATTTCATAATAAGTTTATGGCCTCAATCCCTACTTCCAAGTCTTCTTCAATACAGCACGATGTTCATTTTGTTAAGTATGGTCCCATTTATTTTAAAATAGTTTATAATTTTGTGTGCTTTGCTTTTTTGTGTGTGAACGATGCCTAAATTGCCCTGATGTGATAAAATCCCCCATCTTGACTCTCCAATCAGTCTGAAATATTATTCAGTATTCAAACCTGCTTTTACCCAAATCTGTTACTGGGTAACAATTTTTAACGCATGCTACCTGCTTTGAATCATCCTCGATAGTTGTGTGCTGCGAGATCGTCTGCCAGCCTATCAAGAAACCTGATAAGCACATCTGGCGGACTGCTTCAAGCTGTGCACTGCTCTCAGATGAAATGTGACTCTACTTTTTTGGGGAATTTTAAAGCATGTCGTGACACTTTGTTATCCTTTAAAACAACTAAAAGGTTCTGAGGTTTCCTCTTTAAAACAGCAGCAGGGTTCTCGTCAAAAAGGAGCGTTTGTCACAACGAGGCCCCGGCCTCTGTTTGGATGCCACATAAAGACAGCAGTGTTCGTAGTTGCTGGGCAGAGCAGAGCCAACGAAGATATAATAAAATCAATCAGGTGTCACACACTCGTCAGTGGAACGCCCACGTATGCGTCCCGCGGCAGTCAGCTCCATTTCCACACAGCACGTTAGTTCCAGGGATTTGTAAACGGAACAGAGGCGGTAAGATGATGCCCATCAGCAACTGAGACAACCTTGTTTTGCAATTGAAAATAAATTAATTATTTGTATGTATATTTTTAACTATTGACTAGCAGATTTTGTGACCTGCGGTCCATTAATAGGTTTAAAAGAACATGACCATTAGATATACTTAAAGGTGCTGTAGGTAGGATTGTGAAGATCCAGGACTTAGTCAAAGAATTTGAACAACTTCGACAACTTCTCAGTCCCTCCCCCCTTTCTGCTGAAGCCCAAAACGGTCTCCTCAGCCCCTCCCCCCACAAGGGAGAATGAATGCGTGTGCATGAGCAGTTCCCAATGATCATTTTTCAAGTCCCAAGTTGCTAATCTAAGTTTAATCATATTGAAATGATGCTTATATACAACAAAAGCTGGAAGTATGCTTCTACAATTAAATGTCTTTGTGAACCCACTCAGAGAAAGGTGTTATGGGAATCCATCGCAATGTGTGGACCGGTTTGTCAAGCAAGCTGATTGATTGATTCAACGCATGTTGGTAGCGCTTCGAAACACAGACAAAAACAAATGTAAACATACTACATAAAAGTACAAAAGAAACACCCACATAAATCTATCCAAGAGATACCTGTGCACGTTCACCTACGTGCATCCCAGATAAGGATAAAAATCTTAATTTGCAACAGCAACACGCACTTACGGTATTTAAGTCACTGTGGATAAAAGCTTCCACTAAATGAATGTAATGTTGAAATGAAGTGCTTCAGATTTAAAACCAATTTTTCAGGTTTTCATGTACACTTAAAAAATACAAACAGGTTTGTGGTTTATCTGGTCTTACATGTTGATATTTCATGTGTAGAAGCATCTGGTCACCTTATAGGTCCTACAGTTAACTGCGGTTGGTTTGTGTCTTTTGAGGCATGTCCTCTCTGCTGTAAGGGGCAAGTGTTGCGAGTGTTGGATGCAACATATTCTCATGTCATTTTTTATTACACATTTCGAGAAAACAACATGAAAGCAGCTTTCAGGATGTGTGCCCATTGCATTCAAAAGATCTTGTCTGTCTTTGCCCAGCCGTTAGCGGAAAAAAACACTGCACTGTCGTTACTAGGCCCCAAGTGTTTGTGCTTGTTCTGTTCTCCTTAGATATTTAAAACAAATGATCACCTACAGCATTGTAATCGTGAGACGAGACATTGATCTGACTTGCTTAAGACTCCTGAAGGGCCAACCATCATTTAGCAGCATTGCTGTGACTTGGAGTAGCTGACTGATTTGGGTTATTTTTTAGGCTGTAAATCCACATAATGATGTTTTCTACTCCTCACAAAGAGCTGCTCTGTCTACATACTGTAGCACATATTGTGCATCTTTAAAGGAGTCATATTATCAGGTTCATACCTATATTTTGTGTTTCTACTGGAACATGGTCACATGCTTTAATGTTCAAAAAAAACATTTTTCTCATACCGTCTGAAACACTCCGTTTTAGTGCCTGTCTCTTTAAGCACCCCTCCTGAAAAAGCCCTTAAAACCCCCTGCAAAAGTCTGCTCTGATTTCCGTTTCTAGGTTTTCCGCATCTGCGCTCTCGGTGCATAATAAGTCACCTTTAATATTGTAGTACTGTTCTGTGTGGGCATCTGAAAAGGCATGCTAGAAAATCACATGTAAGTCACTTTCTTTCAGTGCTTAACATGTTTTTAATGAACTGGTGAAATGGTTAGTGTGCAGAGCGCCTGGTTAGTGTGCAGAGCGCCGGAGAAATCTGTAAGAATAACTCCAGCGCCTAAATCGCAAATTTCCTCCCTCCAACAGAATTTCTTTTACACCAGCACGACTCAGCGGCTACATCGCAACGATCTAGGGCTGCAACGATTCTTCGAATAACTCGAATAATTCGATTACAAAAAATCCTCAAAGCAAAATTCTTTGCCTCGAAGCTTCGTTAAATCAATGTAATTAAGGTTGTACGGCTCACTGTGTTTCCGCACGGAGGATTATTACTAGCGCACAAGAGATGTGTGCTTCTGCGGACAGAACACAAGCACAGACAGTATATAAACGAGACTGACGGCCCAGATTACAAATGAAGGAAGACGAAAATAGCGAGGGTCTAAGAGGAGAGACAGGCGAGAGAAAACGACAGAAAGTTTGGGATCATTTTAAGCTGCAAACATGCTGCTACATCACCTCTGTAACAAACCTCCAGTGTACTCATCCATTCCACGGAGCCAACCCGACACAAGGTAGCTAACGTCTGCTGCTCTCGTCCGCCGTGCTGTTTACACAACTAGCCTGCAGCATGCTACTCTGCTAATTGCGATGTTTTACACAACTAGCCTACAGCATGCTACTCTGCTAATAGCCATGTTTTACACAACTAGCCTACAGCATGCTAATAGCCATGTTTTACCAAGCTAAAACGAAAGCTGTCGGTTTGTAGTGTAACTACTTTTGCTTCTAATCTTTGGAAATGTAGCCGCTGCCGGAGACAAACCGGCTCCTCCCCCCAGCATGGCTACTTAATATGCACGTGAATGACGTCATCATGCATTCTTTATTCTTTCACCTATGTTCATCACTGTGTATTAGGCTTCTGAAAATGTGTCCCCCAGAACAGTGTAATTGAGTAGCCCTGCTGTAAACCCTCTGGTCAGTGAACAGCTCTTTTGCATATCCAGTGTAAAGAGCCAGAGGCAAGAAGGGAATGGGGTGAAAAATATTAACATTTGGGCCACCAAAAATGTACTATTGTAATGTATTTTTTTTATAGGGTCTTGGAATTTGTCAATAAAAAATGTTGCTTTTTCTAAAAAGGAAACCTGTCTTTTGTATATATACAAGCCACAGGTTTCCTTTTTATTTTTTTTTAGTAAACAGCAATAATAAATATTTACTATTGCTGTTTACTAAGTATTTCTTACAAAGTATTTCTTATCCGATTACTCGATTAATCGATGGAATAATCGGTAGAATATTCGATTACTAAAATAATCGATAGCTGCAGCCCTACAACGATCCATAATCCCATGCTTTAAAGTGACTACATGTAACTTTTACACGTTACTGAAACAAGGAACAGCAAACGAGACTAACAGTGAAAAGAACGCTATTTTTACATAGTTTTTATTAAGGCTTCTGCCCTGGTTTTTACCGCAAAGTCACAAAATGATTTACGGCAGGTAGACGGCGCTACAGAGCACACATTCTGAAGGGTCACAGATTTCGGTCTAACACCAGAAAAGCCTGTTTTAGTGTATCCAGCCAAGGGTGGCAGGAGAATTCTTTATAGCTATAGGCCTAATTGTATTTTAATGTAATTGTCAAAGTTATCTGCTGTAGTTATGGCTGACACTGGGGCAGGGCCATCACAGGAAAGAAGGAAATTAAACGAAGAACAACTATAAGCTAAAAGGGAAAGTGAAAGACAACGGGCAAAACCGAGTCACGCTCGGTCAGGCTTTCAACAGATGGAGCGATTTCGGGATTGTAAATGAAACGTCGCGGAATTGTATGTATAATATGTCTATTTTATTCATAAAATAACTTTACGTTGTATGTCAGTAGCCAACATTAAATAACGTCCCAGACGTGTTATTCCTTTTAGTCCGTGTTTGTGTTGGCCTACTATTTCCTTTTCCCTTGTCCCCTGTACTTGTGTAAAGCGTCCGTGGGTTTTCATGAAATGTGCTATATAAGTTATTAGTACGTTGGTTGGATTTGGGGTGTTATTTTGTGTCTCTGGTGCTTCCACGTGCATACAAACTTGGGAAAAAAAAACATCTATGCTTTTTTGAGTGAGACACGGGTTTCTGAATGTCTTCTGTCTTCAGTCTCCGGGTGAGTTGTTCAAAATCTGCAGGGCTTTCTACGTCAGTAGCCGAAACGAGGTGGCGAACCACTAGCATGCTAGCGCTAGCATGCTACCTTGTTCTCAATGGCAAAACACTGCTACAACACACACTAGTTCACCATAATCTACAAAAGGACTACTTACATGTCCCTGTTCTGCAGGTATTCCTCACAAAGTTGGAAGTGTGCCCTCGTTTAGAAGAAGTCTCCCGTCTAATCCTGCCTTGTGACTGACTGAAGTTGGAGAAACAGCCTTTCTTTTACTGTCTATAGAAACAGCTAGCTAGCGGATATGATCCTTACCTAGCTACTGTGCATGTACGTGTGCCAACAAAGATGATACAGAAGTGAGATGCCTCACTCTGTAGCTAAAACAGAGACCTGAACACACAGCAGCAATGTGCAGTTCAACAAAAATATGGTGTTTTTTGAAAATTAAACCAAGTAAACCTATTCTGGTACAACCTCAAAATACAATTATGAACCTGAAAATGAGCATAATATGGGCGCTTTAACAAGGTGGATGTTTTGTGTAGAAGTGTAAATTTTAGCATGATCATGGTCATATAAAGGGAAGGGCAAGATGTTGACGAAAACACAGAGTCAAACCAGGCATGATACCCCAAAAACCAAACCCGCACCAAATCCTCCCACATGAACAGTTAGAGGGTCACCAAAGTCACCAATATTTATAATGAATAGCCATGTGATGTTCATTAAGAATCATCAAGTATTTGTGGCAAATGTTTTGTTAATTTGACTCAGATGTTTTGCTTTGGATCAGTGTTGGACAGCTGGACAACATCACCACCTTCAGGGCCAACCAGCAGCACTTACCTAAATAAAGTAGTCAGCTAAAATTCCTGATGGTGATACACCTTGACTCTACTTGACAGACAAGGGAGGTGAGAGCATTAAGTTGACTAATAAATATTTTATACGTGTGTGTGTGTTTCAGTCTGCTGAGAATCTGAGCTCTGCATGCTTTATCCTGCTGGACTATCACAGGAAAGTTAAGTAAAAGTAAGTCTACTCTTCATTGCCTGACAGCTTGACTGATGCTATCTGATTTGTCTTGATGCAGTGAACCGCACCCACCTGAGACCAAAGGATTACAGGAAATGTTCAAAATTATTTGTCCCAATTTTACTTTTCTAAATCGGTTTTTCATTCCACTCCCATAACCTCTTAGACGGAGAAACTGCTGGGTCACCATCGCCAATAATTTGGGATGAGATGGCCCTTCATAAGGACACAGCTCCTTCAACATCAACAACATCCTAAAAATAGCATTGACTCTCCTCAAACATTTACACACCATATGTGTGAATAATCTGTGGAGCTGCTTCGGGTGATAGTTGGAGATATAGAGGCAATTACACAGTAATAGATTCAATCTCAGGCCAAGAGAAACATAATTGGAGAGGGAGCTCTCGCCTACGGGCCAAAATATTGTATATTGTCAGTGTGATTATAGACACTTGGCACAGCGTGATGCTGTTACTGTAGCAATTTAAAATCAGCACATGAATGGCTGATATTAAATAGAATGATTTAGATCATGGCTTTGATTGCGCCGTTACGTTTATGTCAATTTCAAAACAGCCTATTTGCTTTCCTGCCCGGCCAGTTGACTGTGATAAAAAGCAAATGAACACTATGGGGTTGTGTTTGTACCAAATGCAAATGTGATAGACAGAGTGGATCCCCGAAAGACAATGCGGTATTCAAAGAGAACAGCAAGGGCTTTGGTACATTTTAAATTTACATGCCGAGCATTTGATTGATGCGGTTGTCCAGAGGGCCTTTAACGATGGAACAAGATTCAGTTGTAAAATCATTGATATTACAAACAAGCAGTGAAGAAAAAGACGGAATGCTTAGCTGGGAGAGCTGAGTGTTCTTGTCCCCGGAGAGATTTTATACAAGATAGCAGCAGGTAAAGCAGTGATGTCCAGTGAAAGTGATGAGGACAGGGTACGTAGGGACCGACACCAGAGCACAAACCGAGGTCAGGAGGTTGTTCCTAAACTGGAGGGAGGGGGGGTCAGGAAGAGGTCAAGGCATGCTAGACTAATGAGCATGAAGCCACGGGGGAAAGGTGGATGAAAGTGCACCATGTGCTGCTGCCGTATGACACGCGTCAAGACACTAGTGCTTGTTATTTTCTATATACTGTGAATTCTGACACCAGCCGTGTTGAGGTTTGTTCCACTTGTGGTCCCATTTATTGTTGTTGTTCCTTGTCTATACCGGATGTGTAGTGGGGTAGGGCCATATGGACCAAAAACCATATCGCTGTATTTTTTGGCTGAATGACGATACACAATATATATATATATATTGTGTGTGTGTGTGTGTGTGTGTGTGTGTGTGTGTGTTGGTATTTTCTACAAAGGGCCCCTAAATGTTCAGTTTTAAGTAAAAGTTGCATGTGAGATTATCATCAAAATAAAATGCAAAGACAGGGTTTCCTTCCAAGTTTGAAAATGTACAGTTGCAACACATGTAAATGAAAAACGTATCTAAAATAAATAGCCCATATTAAATAAATAAAAAGGCCTTGTCTGAGAATGCTCCTTCAGCTGTTTTCAACAACAAGAACAGACTGATTAAACGAGAGAGAGAGAAAGAGAGGCAGATAGACGACAAAGAGGGAGTGTGCGATGGACTAAAGAACATGATACAAAAATACTTTCTGTGATCATGAAGTCGATTGCTGCTGTACAGTCCTCTGGTTTATCCATGAAATATCTCAACAACAATGCCGACTGGATTCTTGGGCTCGGTTGACTCCCTATGAATGGGTCCAGCGTGGGTTACAAACGTCTCATGTAGGCTACGAAATGACTGTGTTGTCACGGTGCTGCATTTTTTAATGGGGTATGATAATCTGGTCACGTTTCACATCTATCGCCAGCGTCCAGCCGCTGTCTCACTCGCTATTACTCACAGAACTACTTCTATAGTAACTACTGTTCTTCAGTGTTTTTTTCGCCGTTGTGGACCCCACAACAGAAACACTAGTACAACGGAAACACTGGTACAAATACAGGCTTTTCTCTCCTGCTTAACAAAATATATAGCTGTGCAAATAACAAAACTGTAGGCAGGTGTGGAGTCTTCCATGTTACAGGAGAGCCGGTGAGTGAGTGGGTCGGGGCTGCACGGAGGGTGTGAGAGGAGAGACGCAGACACAGGCCTGGCTTTACGGAAGAAATGGGTTGTGTAGTCTATATCAACGACATTTCATTTCCGAGATTGTTCAGGTGACGCCGGAAATTCCGCCGGATGTCAGTCACCTTCCTCTTTCTTTGTGTTGGCGTTCTAAACTCCGGTGGATTTGTGAGGACTATGGTTAACTGCTCCTCAGATCTCTGCAGGGTAAATCCAGACAGCTAGCTAGACTATCTGTCCAATCTGTTGCACGACTGAAACAACCTTTGAATGTACACATGTTCCACCAAAACAAGTTCCTTCCCAGAGGCTATTTTGTAGAGGCACCATTGCTCTGTCCGGTGCTTAGCGCCGCCCAAGACTATTGTGACTGGTTTAAAGAAATGCCAATAAACCAGAGCCCTTTTTTCTCCCATCCCGGAATGCTGTGTGGACTAGCCAGAACCTCCTCCACAAGGACTATGGGTTGTGTAACGCAACATGAAAATATATCGACATAGTTTGTGTTGTATAACGGTGTTGTCCATTCCCATATCTCGTTTGAAAATATATCGATATATCTTAAAGGTGGATATACTGCCCAGCCCTAAGTGTGGTGTTAACAGCATTGTAGCAGCAATCCTCCTGTTCAGCCACAGTGCTGCTGTGCATCCCGAAGCATCTCGATGGAACTCACAGCCCCATGTGCCACTTTTATAGTTAAGCAATCAAGTGGGGAGAAAAAAAAGTGACGTGAGGCCTAAAAAGCCTCCTCAAGTTGCATTCATGCATATTAAAACTGTGGTTTTCATTTGGGATGAGCACACACACTACAGGCTGTTCTCATTAATCATTTGTACATATAGCTACGAAAAGTATAGCACTGTAATTTGTGTAATATGTATTCCAAGTATTTATTGCCGTATGTACCACATTGACAGCTGCTGTATAAGAGCGCTGTGGACCGCGTAGAGAGGAGGTCGGGGTAGATCATAAAAATCAGGGCTTTCAAAAACGAGTTTGTGTCCCGGGGAAAACACAAGACTTTCACCCAGGAGATTGGTGTTTGTGTCCCGGGAGTAAGGGGACTGGTGTTTTAATCCAAACCACAATCTTTTTTTCTAATCTTAACTAGTTGTTTTGATCCCTAAATTTAACTGTCAGCACCGCATGACGCTCACCTTTTGTCGGCTAAACTCAACTGCGACAGCCTCTGAAACGACCGGCACCTGGCGCACCCACCGCTAGCCTAGCTTAGCACAGATCCTGGAGGTAACTGGCTCCATCTAGCCTACCGCTCCCAATAAGTGACAAAATAATGCCAACATTTTCCTATTTACATGTTGTGATTTGTATAGGGAACTGTATTCTCAGAAGGCGAAGCACTGCTACTTCTGCTACTTGGGCGGAGTGATTTTGCTCGTAGCTCCTGAGAAGCCCCGTGGTGAGGAGCAGAGAGTAACAACGGTGCTTTTCAGGTGTTGGGCTAATCACTCCGCCCAAGTAGCAGAAGTTGCAGTACTTCGCCTTCTGAGAATATAGTTCCCAGTATGTATACGGTTAGAAGATGGCTGTGTCTCATGTGACCTTGTTATTTGTACACGCTGTGACTATACAAATCACAACATGTAAACAGGAAAATGTTGGCGTTATTTTGTCACTTATTGGGAGCAGTAGGCTAGATAGAGCCGGTTACCTCCAGGATCTGTGCTAAGCTAGGCTAGCGGTGGGGGCGTCAGACAGAGTTAGGACACACACGGAGATGAGAAGGGTATGTATGGACTTATCTAACTCTGGGTGATACGGTGAATAAGACAAAGTCCCAGTAAGTCGGGGTGTTCCTTTAACTGTCGTGCGACCAGCCGGCTGTCGCCTATTTCTAGGGATATCATATGAATTGCTGTGCATTACTTTTTGTAAGATATCGTACGAACCCGTTCATGAGAATATGTTGCACACTAACAGTTTCCAGATGGGTTCCACATTGCACATGAGGGCACTGTTTTGTTGCCATGCTGATACCAGAAGGTTGATGCCCAGCTGATCCTGAGCTCACAGCCTCCTCTGGAAGCAGTCCAGTCTGGACATTAGATCCAGATTGGTTTATAATTGCGACAGGATGAAATAAATGTTTGCATAATGAGTTCCGATATAAAAAGGGTATGACGGTGTAGCAATCCGGCATTTCAGTACCACTGAGTCTTTAAAAAGTTACTACTGCCCTCTGTGGTGGGAAACCTCTGACTGGGTCCCACCTGTACATCACTGCAGTAAGGTCAGAAGGTAAACCACTGTAGAGTATACTGTTTAAAGCTATAGTGGGTAGGAATTCTAAGTAATGACAACATCTCTGTTGTTTCATCCACATGACACAAGCCTTCCGTAATCGTCCACAGCTCTCCTTCTGCAGATAAAAGAGAAAACAAGGATCTCATCCTTTTAGAAACACAAACAGAGATAACAAGGTGCACCGCAGCACAAGTTGACACCGTCTGATATATTCTTCTTGTACAAAAGAATGGAAGTAAATCACATACTTTCATGCTCTGGTTTTTCTGCTATGAAAAGAGCCAGCAGGCCACACAGTGTGCAACATCGCATATTGTGAGAAAGCAGCAGTGTGACAATCGGTGAGCACTGTACAGACAACATTGCCACAGGACCAGTATAAACACTGCTGCAGGACACTTGTTTCCCAGAGTTCTCGGCGGCGCAGAGGGGACAGACATGACAGATTGCAGAGGAGGAGAAAGAGAACAGATGGATGTGCGTTGTCCTTCTGTTTGAGCTCGTCTTTCCTCATGGCTATGTAGTATATCCAGGCATGTACAGC